>NW_009927684.1:0-15036 GCF_000696875.1 Nestor notabilis | reverse complement strand
GAGGGCGGCATGTACCGAGCGGGCAGCTTTTCCCTGGGGGGCGGTCGGGGGCTGGCTTTCAGCGGCATTTTATCCAGTGACAGTGCTACGGAAGAGGCAGTAGATGTGTGTGGGTTCGCGTTCGCCATTTCCCGTGGTCAGGCTAATCCCTGTGCCTGACTCACATCAAAAACGTGTTTGCCCTGCGGGTGACAACGTCAAAACTTGCTTGCGCACCTCCGGGGATTAGCTTTTGTTCTTGTCTAGTTAGTTTTGCTCAAGCAGGAGGTTTCTGTTTCTCCCTGCTGAAGGTGGGCTGGAGCATGATCCCGCTCCCACAGGGATACGGGTATCCCTGTCCCAAAGTGCACACAGGAAAGTTAGGAAAAGTTAACGTTATGGCCACTTTACCCGGCTGCGTCTGTCCCAAAGGCTGGAGGCCAAAACAGGCCCAACCCCGGGCTGGGTAAAGGGGCCAATTCAACTGGGGTTTGTCCGACGCCACCTGAGGCAGGGTGGTTGAAACTGGTTAAAACCTTGGTTACTCCTTGCCCCTTTTCTCTGTTAGAGTTGCCAGTGAGGAACACAAAGAGGAAGCCCACAGAAAGCTGACTGAGTGAAAGTGCAGAGACGAAGTAAGTGTCCTCATTTTTGCTGGGTCCGTTGAGCAGCCAGGAGCAAAACACCACCCGTCAGCTCGTGGTCTTCATCTGGCCACCTACTCTGAACTGTATGTCTTGGTTACTCTCTTAAAATCACTTGGCAAATCTGCGTTTACCCTTGGGGGATGTTTTATCTTGATAGGGTGAGTACTTTTGAATTTTCATGAGGAACCTGACGTGGCATTGAGAATGTTCTGTGGAAGTGGAGACAAGACTAAATACTCAACTAGAGTCAACAAAGAAGTGTTTGCTCTAGTTTACAGCGTTGTGTAAGAAGTTTCCACTGCATTCACAGTATAACATATTTGAAGTACTCCTGCGTTGAGTAAGAGGAGGTTGAAATCTGGCAACTGATTTGCTATTAGTGGCTACGTGATCAGAAAACACATCATTAGATGTATAAACAGCTTCTGATCTTAGGATGTTTTACTGGGTTTAAATTTCATTTTACTTCCTCCCTGCCATGATACACCTTCTTTAAAGCACAGACCTTTTCTGTATAGCAGGATTCAGTTACAAACATAATGAATTGTGGTTTGACACTCAACGTTTTTCAGGATGGTTAATGTAGTATCCTCAACATACAGCTTCCTGTAAAAGAAAAGTACTTGATGAAACTGAAAACAGTTGCTGCCCACAAACACAATTCCGCATTCAGGCTTAATCACAATTTAAGAGCCTATTGATCATGGTTGGGCAACTGTATTTAGTACAGGTCAGACCTGTCTGTTGCTGAAGCTACTTAGGAGCAACAGGTCATGAGGTCAGCTCATAATGAGCTTCATGCTTAATTGCAGTAGGGAGCTCAGATGTAGCTTCAGGTATTTTAATATTCAGTATAACCAAAAGATTCTGGGTTTTATTCTCATCTACTAACAAAGCAAGAATGACTTTCCTTCACATTCCATTCTTCCATGATGTGTCCTCTAAATACAAATGACAATCTTGGGCAGTTTAGAAATCACATCTACTGAATTAACTTATGTATGTATGCCCTATATCATAGTACAGGTGCTTACTGTTGCAGAGCATAACCTGGCTTCTGTACAACTATCACTTTTCTGTGTGTTAAAAGCAGTTGGGGAGAAAAAAAAAAAAAAAAAGCCTCAAACTCCACTGCTTTACACTGTGGTACTAAGATGGCCAAAATTTGTGAAGATTTTTAGGAATTAAATCCTGCAAGCAAGGTTTCTTATAGAGCTACTAAACTGAGCAGAATGAGTCATTTCTGGTGGGCTGAACAGCACAACCAAAGGAAAGTTCTTATGGCGTAGGCTTTCGGAAACAATGGGCTGTTCGGGTGCAGAACTAAAAGAGAAATAACTCTGACCTGAACACTTTTGTTTCCCTTCTGAATCATTCACAGAATCTCCATCCAGTTTTCATATGTACATGCTATTTCAGTAAAACTTAAGCATTTGATTTTAAAAAACCCTTTTCTTCTCTAGGGGGTTAAAGAAAACCCTTCAAAACATGAGCTCAGTGGCATTGGGATGGTTTGTTTTGGAAACTGCAGGCAGAAAGGCAAAAACTACCTGTGCAAAAGGAAACCTAAGCTCTAAACCTCCTGCACAGCACTTGGCTAGTGTGGCCAAAATCTCTTCTGGACTGTTTCAGAAACACAATGTCTCCTTGGCCATGTCCCAGCTAGAGATGGTGGTTAATGCAAGAGAGACATGAGTCTCATGCAGCAAGCTGAGGAGAACAATGGCAGCAACCATTACAGGATCTCTGTTGTTCTCACGGTTTTCCAAAATTGCTACATTTCTGGACCCTCTGGGAGGTTTTAGCTACATTATCTCTTGTTCTTGAATGAGAGAGGTTTCTGCGCATAGTGAACACCACAACCAGAAATCTGGGAGTTGGCCTGCTGGATGAGTTAAAGTGATGCAGAATCTGGGTGGAAAAAGAAATAGAAACTTCATATATTAGGTCTGTTTTCAAATGTCCAAAGTTTAAATAAAAATAAAAAAGGTGAGAATTAAGGTAGTGTGCAGTTTTCACCCTTCACTTTACGCCTCATTTACAATCAGCTCACTGAGGAAGGGTCTAGTTATCATTTACCTTTTTACATGGCCTTGTCTGAACAGTTCAGTAAATACTGTAATATAACAAGCATGAGCAAGACGTGAGTCACTCATGAAGAGAGATCTGCCACAGACCTAATCTGTGCCTGATTTATTTTATTTATTTAAAATCTTCCAGACAGACACACTGATGCTCCATTTAATTTTATAGTATTTGGAGGCTCCTTACACTTGCACTGTGGATTTTTCTCCTACCACTCCCAGCTGAAGTAGAGGTATAGAGCCATCCAAATAGTCCAAATCTTTTGAATTATTTTCTATAATTAATTGCAGCTGTGGATGCTTTAACAGGTCTGTCTGGAGTAATTGTTGAAATGTTCATTCAGCATTGATACAAGGGTCAAAAGCTTTGGGGAGGGAATCAAGATCCAGAAGAAAATGCGGGTTGTGTATAATATTACAGGATTATCATAATTCATAACACGATTTCCAAGAAAATATTTTGAAGGCCACAGTTCAATGGTGTAAATCCAAAATAAATTGAGTTAAATGAAAGGTTTCACTGCCAGTTTGCACTGTTGTAAACTTGATTTAAAGAGACAAAACATTTTTCAGTGTTTCATTTTTAATTTACCTTTAGGTATCCTGAGCAGGAGAGAGTTCTCATGTATGGGTTACAGAATTAGAAGAAAGAGTATGAAAATTGGTGGTTGTCAAGTAAGAATGAGGGGTAAAATGACTCAGCTTCAGAGGATTTCAGTCTTCATGGGTTTAATCTTTAAAAAGAAAAGGGAAAAACCCCTGAACTTGTTGAATGAAGCACTTTGGTTTGTTTCCACAGGGACTTTCAAAGAAGCTTCACTCAGCTCTGAAGTAAAAGAGGGAGGACAGCATGGTGGACAGCATTCTTACTTGAAGGAAATGCATTTCTGTCCTAAGTTGATCAGGGGCGCTTTCCATAGCAACACATTCTGAATTAGAAAAATAAACCCAAACATATAACTGAAACTCAATAGAGAACCATTTTAAACTTCAGAAGACCATGGCTCTGCTTCAGTCACTTGGATTGAATATTACAGAGGAAATCCAAAATAGGTTGATTTCTTTGAAGCTTTTTAGCATGAATCAAGATTTTGGAGGATAACAGTAATGGCTGGCTGAGATCCATTGTGACAAGGTGTTGAAAGTTCTGCTGAATTCATGTCAGATTTGGACCATGATGTAGGTCAGCTTATTGATAAACGGTCCATTGCTTTTTATCAAACGGATGTAACCGACAGCGTACTGTAAGCTCTACAGGAAAGCAGCAGCAGATTGTGAAATGCTGAGCTTTTCTCTGCTTCCAGAATGTTTCGCAGAGATAGGAGCCTGGATGAGCAGGCAGTGGCTGAGGCTAAGTCCAGATAAGGAGGAGGTGATTCCAGTTGGCAAGGTAAAGCAAACAGAGGCTTTATCTTTTCTGTATAAAAACATTTGCTGAAATTATGCATGCAGACTTAGTAGCTCAGCATGGAAAGGGCTTACGAGATATCTCATGGACAATTTGTGTAGTTACTGCAATTGTATGTGCAGTCCTGGAGATGGCACACCTGGATTGTGTAATTTCTGTATTTGTACAGTTCTTTTTTAAAAAAACTTGAAGGCTTCTGCTTTTCTCGTAATTTCTAAAAGGCTAAGAAAAGAAAAAGAGAAAAATACATTGAGCTCTGCTCTGGCAACAACTGCTTGGATGCTTTATAGTCTTAAAATCCCTATGAAGAGCATTTCCAGCAACCTCCTCTCTATATTTTATTAAAAGGTGCTTGAAACCACTGCCTCCATGGTACAACATACTACAGAGCTTAGTACAGACTTCTGCTGTGGTAATCCATGTCACTAGAAATTTGTACATACATGGTTCTCAGCAATGTTTCCACAAGTCTTTCTCAGTGAAGTGCAGAAAAATACTTTGTAAGGAGCCAAAAGGAACCCAGAAAAGGCACTAGAAAGTGTCAGTCTCTTAATTGTTTAACTTACATCCTCAAAGCAAACGTCTGAGTTAACTGCTGAGTGAAAGCATCGTCACCCAGCTCGGTGAGAGACTGATTCTGTGTGTGGGAAGGGTGAGGGGAGAAAGGTAGGAGATGAAATTTGGGAAAATGGTGAACTTCATATTGAAGACATTACCCAAGAAATCTACAGTCCAATTTTACCATTTCTTTGATCAAGTTTTTGTCACCAGAAGGGCTTTTTGTACCATCAGCTGTGAAAAGCTGAATTTAATTGAATGTGCTTTTTGCTCTGAATGGATGTTGTGCACAGGGTCTAGCCAGCAGATGGAGGAACCCACAGGCTGGCTTATTCAGAGCTGGTGTCTATTCACTGGCAGCCGAAACCAGCCATTCCAAAGATAGCATTTTCCTGAATCAGTTTGTTTTGGCATTTCCTGCATCAATGTCATGGAATAGAGAAAGATTTAAGTAATAAATAGCATCTGTCTTAAACTGAAGAGAGGAATGTGAGTAAAAAAAGATGGATAGCAATTGCAGTTAATTTAAACAGCAATGGTCTTACAATGGAACAGCCTTGTGTGATCTCTTCCTGGAAATCTTGTTACCATGAAATGAGTTTTGGTTTCTCAGACAATACCGAGCAAGCAGCAGAATTAGGAACTGTCTAGAGGGATCCTGCACTGCTGATTCATGGTTTCAATACTTTTTTTTTAATGAAGGATGTTTATTTATACTGTCTGTGTGGCTTCTGAAATTGGAAATTTTTAGACTCACAATGAATATTCATTTGCAATCTTCATGTCTTCAAGTATAAAAACAATGAATAAATAATAAAAATACAGAGTCATGACAGAACTTTTTAACCACAATTACAGTGGATTATCTTGATTTCCCCTCTGAAGCAGTAATTCATATCCCTGCACACAATGAGCAGAATTGTGTGAGCCCCAGCACTACTCTTACTGCCATGGCTTTTGGTTTTAGCTGTTGAAATCTCCAGTGCTGAAAAAGTCTGCTGATAAATTGCAGCTGAAGGAATCATACAGAGATTACTTGTGACTGTTAGAATATGTTCTGTCATATGCCCATATTCTTATGTGGAGGGAATGTACAGTTGTACAGACTAATTAACACAATTAATATGAATTTGTTAGGAAAGCTGTTATTTTATAAGGCTGAATTATAGTTTTTCTGAACATTACTGTAGTGCTTTTCTCTGAATAGATTAACAATGTATTTTTCCTTGTTTTAATGGGAAAAATGAAGTTTCTGAGCATGCTTACAAAGAAAGAGATAATAGGAAAGGAGGTAAAAGTTTAAGAGACTTTTGAGCTGTACTAAGCAAGCTCTACACAGGTCAGAAAAGGGAAAAATACTACCAGGGATGCATGTGTGATCATTTAAATACTGCATTAGGAATTAAGCTTTCTTGCTTTCTTGTGGTTGTTTCACTAGTAAAACAACTCAGTGTTAATCTTGCTTCTAGAATTAGGCAGCTCCTAGAGATTGGGAAGGCACCTTTTAAAAATGAAGGTATAAATAAAAAAATGGAAGGAAGTGCTATATTAACAAATGCTACTAGGTGGAAGTACCCATTCTAGTTTAAGGTTTCAGGATACAATTCACATTTTCTATTCTAAGTAACAGGGAAAAAAAAAAGAAAATTTAGACTAAGAACTGTGAAAAACTTTGCAAACACTCTATCTTCTATAAGAACTGTTGTGAATTATTTCTGATGTGCTGAGTGGCAGGGAAGCTTGCATGCTGTGTATTACATAAAGCTTCCATGTCTATGAATATCTAAACCACTGTGCACATTGAATTTGGCAGCCAATCTACCAGGTTTTTTGAAATACTAGTCACTCAATGGCAGAAAGAATTTAGAGTTGTCTTCAAAATGCATTTCCAAGTATAGAGCTATTAAACACCGAAAGTTTCTGAGTATTTCTTCTAGCTTTCGATATAAACAAAGCTCTGTGCTTGTCTCCATTCTGCTTTGTTTTGTATCTGACACAAAATCATCTGTTTTCTTGTCAGTTAAGTAAATGCCAAATTTGTTGTTTGTTAGTTTAAATAGAAGGGAATCACATCTCAGTATTCAAGGAGGGATCTGGCTGTTCCTTGGGAAAAGTTACTACGCTGAATACATTTACAGAGGGAAAAAATAGGAAACAAAAGGATTCCTAGAGGTAAAAAATTACTACTGCTGCAGCTGACATTATCTGCACACAAGCGAGTAGACACATGACCCCTGGCTGTCACCATCTTATCTACAAATAAATTAATCAGTGTTTTAAATAACTAAATCTTTGACATCTACCAGTAGCATCCCACATCTCGGGAAGCAATTCATTGCAGTTCTCCTATATACCACATTTGGAGGGTTTTGTGGCTTACACTTGCCAAAATTGAAGATTGTAGTGTTTATTAAATTAAGAATCCCTCAGAATCAATTTGCTGTAGGTAGCCAGTACTACCTCGATAAAATGAAACACACTTACATGCACCATTCCTGTTTTTATGAGTGGAGGTGGCCAGGCTGCAGAGTCGTGCTGGCACTGCTGGTGGACTCCAGATAGTTTTCAGCTGCTTGCAGAAACGCACCAGGGTATTTGCCTTCAGACTATTCATTGCTATCTTCTTGGCACTTAAATCTTCAGTTCGTCAAACAGCCACAGGAGCTTTCCAGAGTCCAGCAACCTATCAACACAAAGTAGAGGAGAAAAATCCTGTGGATATACAACTTCAAGATAACTGAAGGGTCTCCAGTCAGATTTATAACAAATTTTGTGAGCGCCCTTTCCTGGTTGGAGAGTGGAGCTGACCAGGTAGTTAATTTTCAACTTGTCCCTAGGCTGCCTTCTTCGTGGGCTCTGTATTTTGTTGGAGGGCCGGCTAGTTGATGATTATTATACATGTGCTCGCCACCTTTTTTCTTATCTGGCTCGATGAACAACCAAAGTGTTACAGAAGCCACTCTTTTGTATGCAAGGAGAGGTTTCCTATCATGTCTTCATGCATACATGCTTTGAATTTGAATAGCTGTGTATTTGAATACCGATAGCTAAGAACTGCTATCATTAACAGCTGTAATTCAGAGGACTGGTGACTGCTCAGACAGGAATTCACAGAAATCTAGTAGATCTACAAGGCTTGCCCACAGAATAGGAAGGAGAGCAGCCTCCTGCAGAGGAGTATTTTAGCTCTAAGCATGTAACACAGCATCACTGCAGCCTCAAGGTGAGGAATTTGTTCTTCTGAACTATTCCATGTCCCATAAGAGAGATATTTTTGCGTAGACTAGAAATAGGAACAGACATAAGGAACCCTAATTACTCCTCCCACTCACACACCCCTTTGACCCAGCTGAAGTGTTCTTTTTCCCAGTGGGGAGAACAGATTGAGATGTTTTCCTGACCTATGTTTCTTAGGGATGAAAGCATGAAGAATGTTACTGTCTTACTATTTCCACACGCAATTACAATAACATTGTTATCTTACATGAAAGATGTGTATTAAAATCCCACTCTTCAATATTCTTTGGGATGTTTGTTCTTCCTCCCATAGCTGCAATCCACATCAACAGCACAGACTTCTTAGTACTGTAGTTTCTCAGGGTAACAGACAAGCAACTAAAGGGTCCAAAGTCCTTCCTTTAGACAGCAACAAAGCCAAACCTGAAGGCAAGTGCCCTAACAACAGAGTTCAGGGGCCCAGGCTTGGGCTTAAATGGCTCCTGGCCTGCAGGCAGGGCCGTGGGTAGAGTCTGCACATGAGGCTTGTCAGGACCAGTAGGACTTGTTAGCGGCCTCAGGGTCATGTGGGGCCTTTAGTAACTCTCATGTCAGTATTTACAAAATCCATGTGATTGATTATTTTCCTCCATTAAGTACATAGGAGGGCATATTTTGAAAGCAACAGAATCTATCAATGACAGAGCAGGCAGAAGTGAGACGACTATTGACATTCTGCTATTAAAAATTTGCCATTAAAACCCCCTCCTTTCTTAATCCATAAAATTACCTGTGAAATATTTGTCAGTTGATGGTTTCGTTGGTTGTTTTTTGGTTTTGCTTTTGGCTTTTTTACTTAACAAATATTTTGAATTAGAAACTCATTTGCTTAGTGATATTTTAGTTAAACATACATGTGTCTCATCTGTTATCACACAGGGTGTAAGTGCAAGACTCAGGCTCAGGGCATCTTCTTTAGTAGCCTGAAGTGGTAAGGTTATCTGTCCTATTTACTATTCCAAAACCGACTATTTAAGAGTCTGTCTTAATGCTTGTCATTTATTACCTCAGCTGCCTGCTTCAGAGTATTTAAGAACAAGCCACTATCAGCTTGGAGATCTGCCTGAAGAACTGCAACATCAAACTTCTATGGTTGCTCATGATTGTACGTAATTACAACTGTGGAGTATGTCTGTATACAATGGAAAGGTGCTTATTTTGTCTTCATAGAAACTAGAGAAGTAAAATTTCGTGCTGTCACTACCCATCTGACTTGCCGTAACTGCCTCCAGACTGGACAGGGAGGATCAATATTCTTTTCTTCCTGGTGCTTACTAGAGGGTTGCCAGCACTTACGTTCTGGTTAACTTCAAATGAATGCTGGTACTTGGAAAAAGAATATCGCCTCCTGGATTTAGTGTTTCAGGAAATCTAATTCTTCTGGCATTGTGCTTGTAAGGGTCCTAAAATTGTCTCAGTTGCGACACTGGCAAGTCAAAACTAGTAATTCAGGAAAAAATACAGTTTTACTGTAATTAGAAAGGTATAATGAAAGTGATTTCGTAATTACCATTTTCCTCACCTAGCTACTGTTGTGTAACAGCTGACAGGACAATCAATCAAGAATGGGGAAGCTGCCTGGGGTGGCACTGCTGCTGAGGAGTCCATGTGAAACCTGTATGGAGCAGCTGAAAATACCACCTAGGGCAGCCTTCACAATGAGTCAGCTTGTTATGGGGTGGGCTTTAACTCATTTCTCCGTGGCTTGGCTCATGCTTCTCATGGTAGATATTGCTGCAGCCTAAAGGAACCTTTTCCCTGATGTCCAGATTTTGCTAGGACACTTAGTAATGTGCTGAGCCTCAGCAGCCTGCTAACCACCTCTACAACCTCCAGTTTTTCATTCTCTGTCTTGCATTAGGGGTCCCCAAAGAGGACAGGTATTCCAGATGTGTCCTCAAAAGTGCAGAGTGGAGGAGGATAGCCACTTGATGTGCTGACTATGCTCTTTCTAATGCAGCCTGCTGTTACTCTGGCCACTGATGAAGATTTACATTTAGTTTATTTTAGCTCTCACACCTGAACAAATTGCACATCATTTTAGAACATGTGTCTAAACTGATGCAGGTCCAGAACTATGAGATGGTTAAATTCTGCTTAGAATAGAAGCGTTAGTGTGACCAGCAGGTCAAAGGGGGTGATCCCACCCCTCTGCTCTGCTCATTAAGACCTCACTTGGAGTATTGTGTCCAGTTCTGGTGTCCTCAGCATAAAAAGGACATGGAGCTGTTGGAGATATATGTATAGAGACAAGCTGAGAAAGTTGGGGCTGTTCAGCCTGGAGAAGAGAAGCTGCGTGGAGACCTCAGAGCAGCTTCCAGTGTCTGAAGGGGGCTACAAGGATGCTGGAGAGGGACTCTTCATCAGGGACTGTAGCAACAGGACAAGGGATAACAGGCTCAAACTTAAACAGGGGAAGTTCAGGTTAGATCTAAGGAAGATGTTCTTCCCTGTGAGGGTGCTTAGGCGCTGGCACAGGTTGTCCAAAGAGGTGATGAATGCTCCACCCCTGGCAGTGTTCAAGGCCAGGCTGGACAGACTCTTGGGTGACGTGGTCTAGTGTGAGGCACCCCTGCCCATGGCAGGGGGTTGGAACTGGCTGATTTTAAGGTCTTTTCCAACCCAGACCATTCTACGATTCTGTGATTCTTTTGATCCTATGTTACATCTTGTATCTGGATTTCTGAAAGAAATAAATATGAAGGTGGGTACTATACACTGAATGAAAAAGCTGTTCTCAGGCAACCCTCAGTCTGAAGTAAACGATAAAATCCTCTAAAATCAGTAAAGTCCTTCAGGTTTTTTATAATCCCAGTGGATTAAAAAAGACTGATGATGATGATAATGGTACCTGACCGTGGTCTAGGGCAAACTTGAATAAAGCTGGGCAAAACCAGCAAATACTGGGCAAAGATATCAGCTGTGTAACAGAGGTAAAAGGGCAGCAGATGCAGCTGTGAGCGTGATCCTGGGAAGATCACAGTCGGGCAAAGTACACATATAGAGCTTGTCAGAATGGCAGATTTCTGAGAAGGGGAATAGCCTCCTATCTTTATCTTTCTTTTTTTTTCCATGAGGTATACAGGGAGATGGGACAGTACATAAATAGATAAGAGAACACTGAGATCAAGGCTGCTCTCCTCACCTTATTTCTCATACTGGCGAAAATGACCTTACAAGACCATAAACTTTGACCAGCTAGATGACCAAATATGTTACAATGTTTTTCTCTCTGCTGTGGGAATTCAAGGCCTTTTCTTCCTTTTTCATCCATGAAAATTAGGAGTATTGAAAACTGAATGTAATTGAGTTTATTCAGCGTAAACCAGAAGTGAGATCAGAGTTAGAAAACGCCTTTCTATGACTTTCCAAAATCCTAGAGCTAGTTGAAGTAGGTTCAGGAGCAAAACCCACTTGATCCTATCTCTTTTCTGTAATAAAATCAAAGACCATTTCTGAGAGAACTGAAAATGGGTATGATGTCTGAAAAGTAAGCTATGAGGAAGTGTGTACTTGGAGGAGGAAAACTGAAAACAGGTTTCGACAGCAGTGAAGTTTTCTGTTGATAAAAGGATAAATGCTACAGCAAATTTACAAACAGCATAAGTATTACCTTTGTTTGAAAAATGTATATAACTCTGCATTAAAGCATCACTAGGTCACAAGCTGGTTCATGCTGTGTTTGCAAGGATGTGGTTGTGTCCCCCTCCGGTTCTGAGAGTCAGTATATACAAAGTGAATAAAGTAACTCAAACGGAAACTGAATAAACAGGGGAACTTCAGGTACTCTTTGCATTTTTAATAGCATGGGATGCGACCAAGGATTTTCTCCATATGAAAGGAAATGATTCCTACAGAGTTCTTATGGCAAACACTCCGCAGGTACTCCTGTGCCCTGATTATATCTTCTGTGTTCTTCATGCCTTTGTTTCTATATTCTCACGCTCAGCAGTGAGTGTAATTATGAATGCCTGTCACTTGTTTAAACAAATGCTTTGTTTGGCAACCTTTGTTTTCCTGCTGCTGATGCAGCTGCAAAATTGTGTGCACAGTGTGTTAAATTTTTACCTTTGATGCTATGGTAAGGGTTTGGTTTTTTTTTTCCCTAACCAAAAAAAAAAAAAGGAAACCAATGAATGAGATACCAATCTCTCCTGATCCACACAAAACGTGAAAGCAGCAACTTCCTTAGGAAACAATAGTAAATGAATGCTGATACAACGGTAAAATAAGCTAGATATTTCCTGGAACCAAATGATTCTTCATAACATGACAGAGAAAAGTTAGCACATACATAAAATGTGAGAGAGAAAACGACTAAAGAAAAACGGATGACAAAGGTGAGGAAATAAAACAACAAAGAATTATTTTATTTGGGACAACAGGCTAACAGGATGACAGGATGTATCTTCTATAAAATTCAAAAATAAAATTGGTATACTATCACTCTGAAGTTCTTATTTACTCTTATAAGGGGGAAGGAAAGTGAGAATGGATTTGACATAGGCACTTGAGCAAGTCACCATGGTTTAAATCAGAATATGACTTAGAGTATGTCTACTTCTTCCCAGTGCTTGCTCATGGGCAGTCACTCGCCCCATGGTAAAGTGAAGTTTTCATTCACTGAAGGGGGACTTACACTGAATTTCATTACATTACTGCAGAAATATTCAGGTGAGCACATTTTTGAAAGCATATAAAGCTTAGGAGATTGTGAAGCACAGGAAACAATTATCCTTGGTTAGTCACTCATGTGTTGGTACTGTAAATTAAAGATTAAACCCAAATTTGGGCTTTCTGACTGAAGCATGACAGAGGTCTCCTCTACTAGATTGTGAACAGGAAGATTTGTTTCTTCTGCTGTATACGAATGTTTCCTGTCATCGTTCATGCTGCGTGAAAAGTAGGTTGTATCTAACTGTGTCAGTCTCAAGGGGAAGAGGGGACAGGCTGTGATAACAGTCTCTTCATGATTTATTGGTGTAGTTCAAAATTTTAAAAATGATAGGGAAAAAATCTTATCTCTGGTAAAGAGAGAAAAAAATCCCTTACAAATGGTGAGTTAATTGCATATTCTGGATTGCTGTAATGATGAGAGCAGACAGACTCGCTAGCAGAAGGCAGTGCTGCAACCATTCTCATTGATAAACCGGTGTATTATTTTCTTATTATGTTGCTATCTCTGATCAAAGATGCAGATATCAGCTGGATCCTGCCAGCATTTCCTGCAGTTAATTTGATGACTGTAGGTGAATAGTATGATTGGTTTATGACAGTGAAAGTCTTTCTGGTTTGTACTGTTTTAGGTGAGAAATGATTTGCTGTAAATCTGTACTGTGCAGTACAGAGAGGAGCGGGATCTCACATCTTCAGCATAATGTGGGTTAATAATCTCAGGGAGGGAATGTACTGGTGAGAAAACAGGACAGCTTGGACATCAGAGTTGGTTTATGACGGCAGAGGCTTTTACTAGCAACTTCCACAGCAGGTAGTACTTTGGTATTTGTAACACTGGTTTTCTAGCTTGCACATGGCAATTGCATGAGTGCAGCAGAAACTGTTTGGCATATCTGTTGCAGGGCAAATTTGTGCAGCAAAGCGTGAAATAATCCTGTGTGAAAAGTCAGTTTATAAATAGTTTAACCTTTGAACTTCCTAATCTGCTTGCGAAGGAAGAGAACACAGCAAATAAATCAACAGACTCCGCTGAACAGTTACAAATCTGGAAGCAGAAGCAAGGTTTTTCTTAACACACTGGTTGTTAATTCGAAGGATCATGAGAACTCCTCAATACAGAAAACGCCAGCTTGAGAAGTCCCTATAAGCACTTCCGAAGATGTGACTCATCAGCATAAATTTCCCTGCCTGAAACACAAACCCCCTCAAGTCCTGTTCTCTGACTCCGTAACTTCCAGACAGATAAGCAGAAGGCATCGCTGGTCCCCTGGGATCAGCACTGTGGCGTTTTTGTGACAGGCACCATTTCATTTCATACAGGTACAAAGTCCTGCACTGGACATCTTGGGTTTGAACATGACAAAGGTACTGTGTGTGAGAACAGCGTAACAAACCACTGGCCCGACAGCCGGGGCAACAGCTACACTTACCCATAGGCTTGTAGGTGTTTGGGTGGCCAGTTACAGTAGAACCAGATGGATTCAGTTGCATTTCATGATGTTGCAGAATGGAACTGAGCATCTCATTTAAAGAATATTTTAATGCAGAAGTCTGAAAGTCATCTCTGGCTCTGCTGAAGCTGAAAAATGGAAGTATGGTGATGGTCTTGTTTGGGCAACACTGTGATATATAAGGATACAGTAAAATAATCTTATCTTTGTCATCTTCCAGAGCTAATTGCATACTTCCTCCATGCTTCCATTTTGTGCTTTTGCATATATTTATCATTCCCAGTAGGTTAACAGAAGGTTTTCCACCTTCGCCCAGTCATTCTGTTCTCAAACCAAATGCAGGAACAAAGCAACAGAAGAATCACTCTGATGAGCTAATTTAACAAATTCCCACTTGCTGCCTGTTCTTCAGCTGTGTTCGCACGCACGGTGACATTTTTCTCCTTAATGTGACAGCTTACATTCAGATCATCCCATCTCAGCAATATGAGCGCTCAGGAGCCATTTGAGCAGGGAGAAATGTAGGGAAAGGGAACATGCACGGAAGGATGATGTGTCAGTGAGTGGCTCGGTGCAGGCAGTTCTCAAGGTGCAGATACACGTTTGGTCTGCTTGTTTGGACAAGCTCTGCTGGTCAAAGTCTGTGCCCACGTTGCATGGCATGTCTGGAAACAATAGAGAAGAGACGTAGCACTGGAGTTCGCAATAGCCCTGAGACACCATCAGGGCATGATGGCTGGGCCATGGGCCACAGGACGTGGGTCACCACCACACCATATGTTTGGCTGCCTTGGCAAATGTATGTTCAGGAGAAGAGAAGGCTCAGGGGGGGACGGGACCTTATCGCTCTCTACAACTACCTGAAAGAAGGTTGTAGTGAGGTGGGAATCAGCCTCTGCTCCCAAGGAACATGGGACGGGACGACAGGAAATGGCCTCAAGCTGCCCCAGGGCAGG
>NW_009927683.1:3649-3906 GCF_000696875.1 Nestor notabilis | reverse complement strand
TTATATTCGCTTTTTAGTCACTTTTTTCAGGGTTTTTTTTTTCAATTTCTAATCGCTAATCACTTCTGTTTGCATTTATTCACTTTTTCTTGAGGCATGTTGCTTTTACTCGATTTTTTTACTCACTTGTATTCACTCTTAATCACTTTTTATTCAGCTGTGTTGGGAAAACCTGGTGTCCATAACAGCTCATGAGGCAGAGCGAGGCTGAAAGCTTTATTCAAATTAAGGGCGATCTCCCCCAGGCGCACCTTGTC
>NW_009927683.1:3030-3560 GCF_000696875.1 Nestor notabilis | reverse complement strand
TTCCCCAACAGTAAGCGATTTTTTTTTTTTTTTTAATTTACTTTCATTCCCTTTTATTCAAGTTGTATTCAGGCTTGTTCACTTTTATTCAGTTTTATTCACTTTTGTAAGATTCTTGTCAGCAGCGTATTTGTGGATTTTTGGCAAGGCCACAGCTTTTCTCCAGAAGCTTTATGTTTTGGTTGTTTTGTTTTTTGTTGGGGTTTTTTTGTTGTTGTTGTTTTTTTGTTTTGATTTGGTTTTGTTTTGTTTGTTTGTTTTGTGTGTGGTTTTTTGTTGTTGGTGGTTTTTTCTTTCAAAATTCCCATTTACTGATTTCTCTCTGCTGTGAGGTATGTATCTACTTCCTGGTCTTTTCATGATAAAGCAGCATATCCATTTGTTCAGGATTTTGAGGAGCATCAAGCTGCTCTTTGTAATATATGTATTTGGAATTTGCTGATGTGGTTGGAGTTTGTTGTTGCAATATCATTACAATGCATGTGTTAGTTAAGCAAGGTGAGTACGACACGTTTGGGTAGACTTGTGAA
>NW_009927683.1:0-1398 GCF_000696875.1 Nestor notabilis | reverse complement strand
CTGCGGTGGACTGGTCTCATGTCTTGCACTGTGTCTATAGAACCACCTGAAGGCCCTTAGACTGTTAGTGTGATGAGAGAATGGATTGCGATGGAAAAAATAATTATCAAAATCACTGTTAAAATCACTTCGAGTGAAACTGCTAACTACTTTTGGGTGTACCATAAGAAAGGCATTTTCCTGTGCGTGACAGCAAAAATGCCACTTAAAGGGAATTCTGCTCTTTATTGTGGACGGCATAAAACAGATTTAAATATTTGCTCCTTCTATATATTTCTATTACTTATTTCCTATTACTTTTTTTTTTTTCTTCATTTGCCCTTTCCTTTCAGGATAGTTCTCTGGATAGTCATGTTATTGCTTCTAGAGCAGGCAGAATTTCCTGTATTAGAGAGATCTTGTTTCAGTAGAAACTGGTGAAAAGCGCTGGCTTGTGCTTAAGTTCTCCTTTTGTCATAAGCTTTGTTCAAAACGGGAATGGGATACTGCAGAAAAATAGTAAGTGGAAGCTTTTCCAACAAAATGGCACAACTTCCAAGCCATAAGAAAGACCTTCTCAACAGCTGTGACTTACTCTGTTAAGAGATGATCTGTGTAAGAGAGAAGCTTGTAAACTAAATGCTTGTTTCTGGTGATTATTTGGTAGAGGCAGTGTTTCTTAGGTGTGGAATTCTCGTGGCGCATTGCTCTCGATAGCTTTGTTATAGCAAGTTTTAGCATGAGTGAATGCTTTTTTTGGGAAACTGGAGTAGGGTTGGTTGATGTGGGGTGTGTGAACAATGTATGTGTGTGTACATACAGATGCATGTTATAGATAAGTATTCTAGCTGATGTTTACTTTTTGTGAATACTGCAGATATAAAGCACAGCTACATTTTTAGATCGACTCTTCTAGGTACTTGAACTGCGACTTCTAGCAGTGCTTAAAATAGCTTGTTATTAACTGTCTTTGTTTTCCTGTTTTTTTCACTGACTTCTGCATGCCTAACTCAGTCAATGACAGCTTTCTTTGAAATAGTGGCAATTATCTATCAGTTGAAAGATGGTGTGTTTTAGAGCCACACTCAAATATGTATTTTAAAAAATAATAAACAGCCTTGAAGGACACATTCCATTAAATGGCCTTGATTTCACAAGGAAAAAGCCACTTTCTTCTGCCAGTAACAGCAGAATTCTGAAGGACCTGGGGTTGTGCAAGAGATTTTCTGGGAATTTCTTCTGTGTTTCTGTTCATAGAAGCATAGCAGAAATAGCACAGTGGCTTAGACTTTAAAACTCAGAGTGACAAGAGGTATACTTTTTACAATATGTTTAATTGTGTATCTTGAAAAAGGCACAGATAACAAAAAATAAATTCTCTTTAGTGCAACAATATAGAATCATAGAATAGTTAGGGTT
>NW_009927682.1:0-16015 GCF_000696875.1 Nestor notabilis | reverse complement strand
TTGCCAGCTGGGCTTAAACCACGACAGTAATAAATTGCTTGTATTTTTTTAATTATGTTTATTACAGTAGACTGTATTCAGTATAATAATACAAGACCAGGTGAACTCACAGAAGTTTTGTTGTAACAAATGATGTTATAGCATTTCTGCTGTGTTGAAGTTATATACATTATCACACATATATAACAAGCCTTTTACAAAGCAGGGATAATTTTTCCTCTATATTTGTACAGTGTCTGAATGTTGGGTTTCTCAGTGGTATTATGATGCACTTTTTTATAAATAACAGCAACAACTATGTAGACATGCTGCTAGGACTTATTGAACACTTTGAACAAGTGCTGTAAATACGTCTTTTCATGATCATTAGAATATTTGAAAATAAACCTATGAAAGTGTTGAAGGTCAAAACTTTGTTGTAATAGCAGTGCAGTGTAAGAAAGGATACTTCAGAGAATATATGTTAAGCTTACAATGCTAACAATAGTAGCTGAACCTTTAATAATGCAGTGCAAATGTTTTAGAACCATAGAATCATAGAATGGCTTGGGTTAGGAAGGACCTTTAAAGTTCATCTAGTCCAAATCTCCTGCAATGAGCAGGGACATCTTCAAACAGATCTAGTTGTACAGATCCCCATCTATAGATGTATAGAATAGTTAGGGTTGGAAAGGACCTTAACATCATCTAGTTCCAACGCCTCTGCCATGGGCAGGGACACCACACACTAAATAGTGTCCCCCAAGCCTCCATCCAATCTGGCCTTTAACACTGCCAGGGATGGAGCATTCACAACTTCTTTGGGCAACCTATTCCAGTGCCTCACCACCCTCACTGTAAAGAACTTCCTTATATCTAACCTGAACTTCCCCTGTTTAAGTTTGAACCCATTATCCCTTGTTCTATCGCTACAGTCCCTGATGAAGAGACCCTCCCTCTCCAGCATGCTTGTAGACCCCCTTCAGATACTGGAAGGCTGCTATGAGGTCTGACCTTGAATGTGTTCAGAGACGGGGCATCTATCACCTCTCTGAGCAGCCTGTCCCAGTGTTTCATCACCCTCATCATACAAAAATTTTCTCCCTTATATCCAGTTTGAATTATCATCTTTTAGTTTAAAAACATCACCCCTCATCCTATCATTACAGGCCTTACTAAACAATCTGTCCCCATCTTTTAATAAGCCCTTTTTATATTGAGAGACTGCAACAAAGTCTCCACAGAGCTCTCCCTTCTCCAGTCTGAACAACCCAAGTTCTCTCAGTCTTTCCTCATAGGAGAGGTGGTCCAGCCCCCTGAGCATTTCTCTAGCCCTCCTCTGAACCGGCTCCAACAGGTCCATGCTTTTCCGTGCTGAGGGCACCAGAACTGCACACAGTACTCCAGGTGGAGTCTCATGAGAGCAGATCAGACAGGCAGGATCACCTCTGATGACCTGCTGACCACACTTCCTTTGATCTTATCCAGGATACAGTTGGTCTTCTGGGCTGTGAGCACACATTCTCTGCTCCTGTCCAGTTTTTCATCCACCAGTATCCCTAAGCCCTTCTTCACAGGGATGTTGTCAAGCCCTTCATCCCCCAGCCTGGGGGTTGCCCCAACCTGCATACAGTATCTTGTACTTGACCTTGTTGAACCTCATATGGCCCGCTTCTCAGACTTGTCCAGGTCCCTCTGAATAGCATCCTATCCCTCCAGCATGCCGGCCACACCACTCAGTTTGGTGTCATCTGCAAATTTGCCGAGGGTGCATCCATTCCCATTGTCCCAACTAGAAAGTCTGTTTCTATATTGTCCCTTAGTAATAGAGAAATTGTCTTAGAACATCAGTGTTGTTCTGTATAATGGTCCTGGAAGAACTCATAAGCTTGTAGGTATAATGTAACTTGCTAGATTAGTTTATAGACTGGAAACCCTATCCCCATCAAAAGGTTGTGATTTATACCCAGTTGCATGAGGGCACGTATGAAAGTGCTGTCTAATCTATACAGTTACACATACACATATGTGCATGACCTGTCACATGTATGTGACATATTTGTTATCTACTCCATGGTATGTGTTCCATATAGATGGACCCAAAATAATCTTTTATATGTACCAAACATTGCTATAAAGGCCATTGAGTTCATGTTGATTGATAAAAATTTGAGTGGCCTCAATAGAATGGTTTCAAATTAGTAAATCCTGGTGGTAGCCTGGTAGGCTATATTATCCCAGGCATAGGATCAGAGAAACAGACACTTTTCCCTGTGAGGTGTGTTTCCATATTTCTGAAATATAAAAAGCATGACTCAAATACTTTACCACAAAAATCAGATGTCTTCTTTTAGTTCAGTTCCAAAATTATTCCAAGAACTTCAGTTTTCATGCCAAGTTTATATTAAAGTTTGGTTTGGGATGGAAAATCTTGGAAGAATATTCCAGCACTGAATTTTGCTACTTAACATTAACTAATTAAATAACTATGTTAGGTATATAAATGCTAATGTTATTTGCTTGAAAGCTAGGAGGCAAATGAAAAACCTCAGGCTTTATTGTGTTATTGAAGGGCATGATCTCTGAGCCACTCCTATAAATAAGTCCTGATTCATGAGTGTAGAACACACGGTGCTGGCAATACTGGAGATCCTGATAAACTAGGCAAGGATCAGGGAGTTGCTTTGGGTTTTTTTTAATATTTTTTACTGCAATGCTGCATAGCCTAATTGCTTAGTTACATTATAATGCCCAACTGAACAAAGAATGCATTAGTGTACAGCAGGTCTTTAGAATATGACTTCGTTCTGGTTTTCCTAACCATTCAGTTCACATGTTGTATGGCACCCCCCTAACCAACTCCTCCAGCTGTGCTGGAAAAACATGAGGTGAGGGGGAGTGTTGCACATACAGCAATTGCCCATTTTTGTTTCCACAAATACTGAAGATTTTTTATTTATTTATTAAACACATTTCCTCTGAAATTAGCAGTCTTTCTCCCTTGCATTGATTTCCAGGGTGTCTGTGTGTATACACCTATGGGTGGGTGTATATATGTGTATATATATGCATATTGAATCATAGAATCATAGAATGGTTAGGGTTGGAAAGGACCTTAAGATAATCTAGTTCCGATCCCCCTGCCATGAGCAGGGACACCTCACACTGGACCATGTTGCCCAAGGCTCTGTCCAACCTGGCCTTGAACACTGCCAGAGATGGAGCATTCACAACTTCTTTGGGCAATCCATTCCAGTGCCTCACCACCCTCACAGTAAAGAACTTCTTCCTTATATCTAACCTGAACTTCCCCTGTTTAATTTTAAACCTGTAACTCCTTGTCCTACCACTACAGTCCCTGATAAAGAGTCCCTCTCTGGCATGCTTGTAGGTCCCCTTTCAGATATTGAAAAGCTGCTATGAGGTCTATATATATATATGACCCTATATACATATTATATAGATATATGCATAATGTGTATGTATGATCCTCTCTATGTATGAGGTGTATATATATGTATATTTATGACCCTCACCTGGAGTACTGCATCCAGGAAAGACATTGACCTGTTGGAGAAGGTCCAGAGGAAGGCCAAAAAAATTGACAGGGGGATGGAGCATCTCTCCTCTCTGGAGACATTCAAAACCTGCCTAAACACATTCCTGTGTAACCTATTCTAGCTGGCCCTGCCTTGGCAGGGGGGTTAGACTAGATGATCTCCAGAGGTCCTTTCCAACCCTAATGATTTTGTCACTCTGTGAACATCTTTCGAATAGGATAGGCTGAGAGACTTGGGCCTGTTCAGCCTGGAGAAAAGAAGACTCTGTGGAGACCTTATTGTGGCCTTTCAGTACCTAAAGGGCTGATAAAAAAAATGGGGAGAGACTTTCTATCACATTTTGTTGTGATAGGACAAGGAGTGATGGTTTTAAATTAAAAGAGGGGAGAACCAGGTTGGATGTGTCGAAGAAATTTCTTACAGTGAGGGTGGTAAAATATTGAAACAAGTTGCCCAGAGAGGTGGTGGATGCACCATCCCTGGAGACATTCAAGGCCAGTCTGCATGTGTTTCTGGGCTTCACTGCTCATTGCAGAGGGGTTGGACTAGATGACCTTTGAAGGTTACTTCCAAACCCAAACTATTCTATGATTCTATCTACATATATATTTACACTATGCACACACAAATAAATTCTACAGATATAGCTGATATTATCACAGCCAGAAATTGAAACATGTAAGGGACTTAATTCTGCCTTTAATAATTTATTTCCAGCTCTGTGGAAAACAGAGTTTGGTAAAGCATCAGTTGTTCTACTTGCTTTCTTTTTTCTTTCTTTTTTTTTTCCTTTTGTTTGAATAAAAGTGGTCATGATTATAACCAATTATGCATTGTATTTTTTTCCTTTTGGAGTGTGGTAAAGTATGTTTCTTCTTCATCTACCAGTCAGATCTTTGAACAAGTCTAGTTTTCATCCTAGAAAGCAAAAAATTGTTGTGTGTTTTGTTTTTTTCTCCTCAGATTCATAAGTCTGGATGACTAATATGAATAACAGGACCGAGTAAGATTCATCTGCTGGGAGAAATGATCTTAAATGCTGGAAATAACAAAATGCCAGAAATGCAACACAAAATTCATCAGTATATGCTAGATAAGACAAAAATACAGTTCTTTTCCTATTAATATTGTGTCTTGATACCAATGTTGGGGATTAATGATATAAATTAATTAAAAATTGTGCTGTCTAATAGTCTGGTGAGTACAAGAAAGAGAGAAATGTGGAAGTAAATCCTTCGGTTATCACAAATCTTTCAAGTTACTTTGTGAGGCTTCTAGTTACTCCAATATAAAATTTTAAACATTTTTAAGTTCTCGCCATTCCTAATAAATATCAACAGTGTTTACCTTTATTATTTGTTGTGTACAAACAATCCACTGCTAATTGCAACTGTTTCCTGAGCATGCTTCACCAGGAAATAGGTAGTCAGTTCACATAGTTTAGGCCAGAATCAAGATTGAAGCACTTTATTAATTTATTTATGACATGTAATTAACCCACAGTGAACTAGACATTCAGGATCAATATTGGTAATATAACAGATAAATCAAGATACAAGACAATTATGGAACATTAATAAACAGCTGGACATTTCCCAGCCCCTGTAACCAATCCCCAGGAGCAACCCCAGCATCCCCCAGCTCCCAGGTAGCACCACTCCGGCTAGTGCGTCACAAGCAGCCCCTCAGCAAGGGTGGCACATGCTTCCCACCCTGCTATGGGTCCCAGCACATGACCCCATGACCACTTGATTGGTGTTGGGATGTGGGCTGCTGTTGAGGCCTCCGTAGTTGCACTGCTTGGCCTGGGGGTGTAGCAGCCAATGTGGGGACATGGTCTCCCCGACCTGGCAATGTACATGCTGCCTCTATGCCTCTTTCCAGGCTGGCTTCCTCTGTATTTCTATTTCTTTTGTTCTATTCAACAGAATTTCTCTGCTCCTGGTTAATTCCCTGGTTACTGTTTAATCTGGTTGGTGGTCATTTTCCTCTCTAGCATGATTGTCTTGGAGCAGATCTCCTCCTTTCCTATGACAGGCACATCAAACACACACACACACACACACACACACACACCACGCACACTCACAGTCCTGCCCTAAGAACTGGGGCTACCCAGGCCACCCCATGTGTGGGTCATGTGAGCGCCCCATAAAGACCTTTATGCTACAGCTGTGAATGGTAAAAACATTCCTCTGAGGAAAAACTTAGAACTTTTTTCAAACAGACATCATTTGGTTTTGTTTGCCTTGCATCATTCTGTTCATTTCACCTTATAAATATGTACTTTCAGATTCAAGAAAGTCACCTGGGTGAAGCATAAGTGTGGAGGTGGTTAAAACAGACAAACAATGCAACCTCAAGGGAAGACAGTCAGCAATTTAAGGAATCTTAACATTTAATTGCTAAAGTACAGATAGTTTTCCTGGAATTCCCAACAGTCAAACAGATATGTGGTCACTCCCTCAGGCAAACTGACCTAACCTATTCTAGACATTTTATACAGTTTTGATAGGACAGGATGGATTGCCCTGTGTAAGTGACTATTTTTGTCCAATGGATTTGAAAGGATCTTAAATTGATTACTGTAGCTTACATGACATAATTCTAGACCTCTGAAATTATATGACTGCTAAAAATTACCCATGCAATTTTTACTCTAAGTAGACACCAAAGCAGAAGTCCTTGAAATGTCTGCATCACAGCCCAGTTTCCCACTTATTCCTGAAAAATATTTCCAGCAGAACACAGTAAAATTCTGTCTGCACTGAAGTTTTTCCAGTGTCTGGTATAATGGGATCGTGGTCCATGAGTGAATATCCTGCTAACATATCACAAAAAAATAGTTATTATTCCAACCTCTCAGTATAATACATTGGCATAATTTCAGAAGGAACCCACCTTGAAAGTGACACCTTGAAAGTGGCTGGTGATGGAAAAGTGACCACAACTGTACTTTAGTTGTTATTCCCAATGGGTAGCTGTGAGGCAGACCATAGTACAAAACTGAACGAAAACATGTACATGCGGAATGAATTACTGGGGCAATTGTTATAAGTGGACTGATGAAACTTGTGGTTCCACCCTCAGTCAGATGCTCTGGCTATGTTTGGCTATTTTCCCATTCAATATCAATGTTAGTCCTTTAAAAAAATGTACTAGTGCCACTTTTGATAAGCACCACTTGCATTTAAATGGTAATGAACAGTTGCATCTCGTTGGTTTCAATTTGTTCACACAGGCAGAAATTTACTTTGTTAAAATCATTGTATACCTAAAGCAAAGTGTCCGGATGATTTGAAGAAAGGGGTAGAAAGAGAGAGACTACTTCTTTCACAGACCACTGCTGTGAGTAATACAGAGATTACTCTCTGGAGTAAATTGTCCCCTGGCAGAGTTGGCCTTTGCCTCTACACTTGTTATTCTTTACCACTGTTTGCCAAATCTCTAATAAAAACCACTCATAAAATCCTCTAATAATGGGTAATCCAGAACCTTCCCAGACAATCACTTCCAGAGATTACTTTTTATTTTTTTGTAATATTTCATAATTTTTGTAATGTATAAACTAAATCACTTTAGCTGCAATTTAATCCCGTTATTTCTAGACTTATTCCCAACTGAGATGTAGAGAACAGATTTTTCCATTCTTTTTCTTGTTTGCAGTAATATTTTACATATTTGAAGACTGTTGTTGCATTCTCCTTCTGTATACTCTTCTTCAGACTAAACAGTAACAGTCCTTCCTGTCTCTCCTCATAATCATGATTTTTACATTGTTGACCTTACTTGTTATTCATCTCTGGATTTCCTCCATCTGGGCCACAGCTTTCTTGAAACATGGTGCCCTAAACAAATGTTGACTTCTTCAGCTGAAGATGCTGCCTACATCAGTTTCAACTGTTTTAATGAAGAACAGTTGAATGAGATTTAGAAGAAAAGTGACTGGGGTTTTTTTGCTTGGTTGTTATTCTTCTTCTGACAAGAGATTTCATGATATAATGGCTGCGATGTCAGAAATCATTAAAACTGATGTTACATATCCTGTAAAAAAACACATCAGCTGTTCTCATACCCAAGTCTGTATGGATCTGAAAATGATCAGGTCCTTTATATCACGACTTATTCTAAAGCTTTCTGCTCATTGTAGTGACAGCTGATGGCAAACGAAACTTGTTCATTAGGAATATATTTAATGAGGAAAAGACCACTGCAAGTAATTCTCATTTACCTCAGTGACCTGGCACTGTAGTCCCTGGGATCAGGCACTTGTTCAATGCCAGCTGTCTAACTTCATTTTTTACAGTCCATAGTTTCTCACATTTGTGCATCTGTAAGCTTTCCAGCAACTTCTTTGTGCCAATGAAGAGCAAAAGTATTTCCAGATATTCTTGTTGCTGTATGTACACTACCTGCATTTCTTTCCTACAACTCAGGTCAGAATTTAATATACCAGGACTTGAAAGCTGACTGGGGATAAGTTAGTTTCCAAATATCTGTGATGACTTTTAAACTGAGGATTAATGTTATTTAAATGGCCCTCCTTGATGACTTTGGATTCTTATAACATTTATTATGTTAAATATAGAATTGCCTCAGGATATGATAGTACGTATTTCAGAATCTATTGGCACAGATTGTAACAGAGTTTTGTATTCGTGATTATTACATAAACTACTTGGAAATATTTATTATTATAACACTTGAAAGATGATTTGACAAGTGACAATAGTAAATTTGTATTCATAATGAACTGACATACTTGGAGTTCCTACCATTTCAGCAAAAATCTCTTTCCCTTAAATGAAACTAAAGCAGAGGAAATGATAAAAAATAGCCATGAATGCTTGATGAAAATTGTAAATAAAATTCTCTTCTTCTTCGGTCATAACTTTCTATATTCCCTTTTCTGAGTATAATCATACAAGCATTTACTAGTAGATTGTTCACTCAGAGAGTTCATTTAAATGAAGTATATTCATACACATTTGTAAACACAATTATTTGAACCAAAACAAAAAAGTCATGCTGATTCAGTTCTGGAACAAAATATACTACATGCCTCATGTATTCAATCAAAGGTAACCAATGACATTCAAATTTTGGATATTGATTATTCCCAATGATTCCTTCCTAAACAATTTAAAAATAAGAAGTCTGTAAGATTATTGTGTGAATAGCAATTCTAATAGCAAAGAAATATAAGAAGATTATAAGGGGCAAGTAATATAGGAGACGGACATAGAGAGAGACAATATTACGCGGAAAGTTTA
Organism: Nestor notabilis; assembly: GCF_000696875.1. Taxonomy (NCBI): domain Eukaryota; kingdom Metazoa; phylum Chordata; class Aves; order Psittaciformes; family Psittacidae; genus Nestor; species Nestor notabilis. The sequence goes on along the minus strand of NW_009927682.1, from coordinate 7,203 downwards.
TGAAATGGGGAATGCAGAAAACACTATTTAAAATTAAGAGCAGATTTAGAAGCTGGAAAAAGAATCGATAGAATCGATTTATGAAGCATGGAAGTGTATAAATTTGTTTATAATGTGGAATCAGTTACATTATTCAGATCTAGTGTTTTTATTACTTTAACCCATTATGCTCTTCTGCAGTGTTCAGAGTGACAACATATTAAATAAATGTTCATGTTCTGTTGTTTCAGTCAGGGAGTTTGTATACCACAAATACTTCTGATGCCAGAAGAATAAAATATTTACATGTGAACACAGTAATGACACTTTGAAACCAAACCTGCTTTTCAGGAACAGGTGTATTAGTTTTCTGGTCTGCATAACAATTTTCTCTAGGACAACAACTATTTGGCAACAATCTAAGTTTGATTTTGCTGTAATCACTGTTACTTGTGATATTGTAGGATTTGTTTAGACCTAGCACATGAAACAGAGCAGCAGACCTATTTTCTTTGCTCTACTTAGTAGTATGACTTACTAAAGAAAAAAAATGTGTAAAGCTCCAAGAATCCTGGGAAGTCTCCAAGGCAGGTGTTGTTCATTAATCCCAACAGCAGATTGCAGTTGGTGGACATAAGTTACTGGTGGACTGAACTGGAACAAGAACTGGATGTGTAATAACAAAATAGACCACAAACAGTAGTAAACTGCAGAACTGTTGATATAACCTGTTACAGTTATGAGCTAGGGTTCTCTCCTGTATTGAGACTGACTTGAACTCATAATTTAAGATAAACAGAAGTATGTTTGTATTTTGGTTCTGGTTTGTTTTGGTTTTTTTTCAAAATGGATATATGTTATCATTTTTAACACTTCTTTATATCCAGTGATGGCAAACTTGTGGCCTAAAATAAAAGACTACCTTAATACGTAACCATGTGCCTCTGGCAGCTACAGTACTATACAAAACAATGGGCATTTTTCTTGTAAAATTATGAAAAGTCGTAAGGTCAGCACAGGAAAAGAAACAATTTTTAACTTCAGAAAAGGAGTAAGATTTGGGAGTTGGCTAACATCTATACAGTTTGCCAAGGTCAGGGTAGATATTCACACAGCTAGACTGCAAAGCTAGATGTGAGCCTTCTTTGGTAAATTTTGATCTCTCAGGTCAGTAGAAAAAAGTGTTGAATAAGTTGTTGTTGATACAGGCAAATGTGTATGGCTTTATAAGGGGATTTATTTCATGCTGAAAGAGTAAAAGTATCTGAGATGTTGTCTCTCATTCCCTTGCTTTCAAAGCACTTTCCTCTAAATTGTTACAAAACTCTGTGTCTGCTTTTCTACCTCACTTGAAATAGCAGCATGTTGTCCAGCTCTAACCTAATCAATCTATTTAATCTCTGATTTCCTAGTCCAAAATGCCTGTTATAATCTGTGGGAGACAATGGAAACTATTTGATTATTGCCAAAGAGAAGTAACTGCTTGGCTGGAGAAGAAAGAGTTAAAGAAGAAACAAAGTACAATCAAGCAGAGCAACCCAGCTGGCTGAAGAGGAGAGAGCATAAGATACCAAGACACCTGGCTGAGGAGGAGAGAGCATAAAGATAAGAGACTGGCTACTCTGGGACTGGCTGTGAGAAAGCAAGCAGCGTTAACAAACAAACTATAAGTCAGGAACTAAACATGATAGGCTACAAATAGAATGGTATAAAAGCTAGAGCAATAGGCTAAAAATAACTGTTGTTAGAATGGTATAAAAAGTTAGAGCAGTAGGCAATAAAGTGATTCACTGCATGAAGATGTTCTTGGTCCGTGCCTTCATCCCCTCAAAAATCCACTAATTTAGAAGGAATATAGGGTTTTGCCTCCTTTTCTCTCCTGTGCTTTTTGAGGAGATAGATAAATTTAACTGATTCCCATTCTCTATGCTAGACCTTTTTCTGGGAGGGAATATGGCAAGGAAGAAAGATCAAGTAGAAGAAGGTCACTGGTCTCCTAACTGAAATTTACAGGGACTTTTGAGGTGCTTTTAAAATGGATATTAGTTTCTGGTTGCAGTTACATGACCTTTGTTATAGGCAAAAATCCCAAGACTGGGTAATATCCTACCCTACACACCACAGTAACTATGACCCAAAGTACATATAATGGCATGAAGAAGAAAGAGAGAGAGATATTGATGCTTCCCACACTAAAAAACTAAATTTAATCTGAGATTATCTTTCCCTCTAAGAGCTATTTATATAGACAGTCATTTGCAAGATTATCCTTCAAAATCTTTTCCATTATTTCAAAACTTCTCCAGGAGTTGTGGCAAAATTACTGAAGCTGATGTAGTTATTGGAGAACCTTCACTGCAAGAAAAGGAAGTGTGAAAAATCAGGACTGACACAGACACAGTTTAGGGCAAGCCACAATTATGACTCTTAAACTAGGATTATAACTAAAAAATGCCTTAATTCGAGAACTCACAAAGAAGCTGTTTTCAGGGAGGGAATGCTTAACACCTTCTGAAATTCGACTTCTAATTTTCTGAAATAAGGCAATTCACTAACTCTTGTAAAATGTTGAAATAGGTAGATTTCTTACTTCATCTTGTGTGCTATTGCAATGTGTCGTGGTTCAAGCCCAGCCAGCAACTTGGACCCCCCCAGCCGCTCGCTCACTCCAACCCCCCGCTTCCTTCCTCCCCCCGCTCCTGGAGGGATGGGGAGGAGAATCACAGGAATGAAACTCCCACGAGTTGAGATAACAGCACTCCAGTAACTAAGGTATAATACAAACCACTACTGCTACCAATAATAATGATAAGAGGAATAACAAGGGAAAAGGACACAACCGCTCACCACCCGCTGACCGATACCCAGCCCGACCCGAGCAGCGATCTGGGCCTTCCGGGTAAATCCCCCCAGTTTGTATACTGGGCATGACGTGCTGTGGTACGGAATACCCCTTTGGCCAGTTTGGGTCAAGTGTCCTGTCTCTGCTTCCTCCCAGCTTCCCCTCCTCCCTGGCAGAGCATGAGACTGAGAAAGTCCTTGGTCAGAGTAAACATTACGTATCAACAACTAAAACCATCGGTGCTATCAGCGTTGTTCCCAGGCTGAAAGTCAAAAACACAGCACTGCACCAGCTACTAAGAAGGAGAAAAAATGACTGCTGTAGCTGAACCCAGGACACAATGTAATGCCATGGTTTTTGCAAAGAACTTAGCTACATTTTATTAAGCTAATTTTACATCTCTATGTTTCTGATGACTATGGTAATCTCGCTAAATTGTAAGATTGCATCAACAGACCAGTATATGGGGATCCTTGACCTGAGAGACTGTAGCTAAGGCAAAAAATGTTTGAAACTGAACAGGAAACTTTAAGGAATGCTAAGATCATAAAGCCGCCACACTGTTTAATTTAGACTTAAAATGCAAGTTGCCTGAGACTGATACTAGGCCACAATGAACAGTACGCTATCCATTGAAGACTATTCACTATTCATTGTTGAAGATACATCGTCAAAGAAGCCAATGTTTGTTAAAAGTAAAGCAATATCTCAGCTGATGGACAAACCTTGAGAACCCTCTAAGAAAATCCTGTTGCTTAGTGCACCTTATTTTATTCTTTGAGATATATTTTGATGGTGAACTACTGTGAACAGAAAATGATGTGTAAAGTTGTCCCTGTCCTCAGAGCTGGCTTTCACTATGTTTGACTTTCATCTTATGAAAGCAGGAGAAGCTAAGAAAATAGTTCTGTAAAATAAATACCAAGCCACAGTATGAAGTTATCAATTAATATTTCTCTCAAGTGAGTTAAAAAAATAATTTTAAAGAAAAGATGATTTGGAATAGGTCAATACATAAGCTCATTAAGCCTAAAAAATCTGTACTATTTGAAAAATACATTATAAATATGGAAAAAATGAAAGTATTTTACACATAAGCTTGTATTTAAATGCTTACACCATGAAAAGCAAATTTCTGTATGTTGGTTGTATCTTGTTTGTATCTGTGTATTTTGACAAAGCTAACTATTTTTTCTCTTTCAGCCCTATTTTATGCCACTGCACTTTTCTGTTTTCATCTGAGCTTGCATAACATTAGACACAACCACTACTTTCAAAAACTCAAGGCACCTTGTTTCTCTGAAGCAGTATTAGAAGTCTACAGCTAATTCTGTTGGGAGTCTGCCACTCTGGTTTAAGATATTCTTACAGAGCTTTTCCTTCTGCTGGAAAGAGTTATAATTTCATTCTTCAAACAAAACTGAAGGTCTTCAATGTCTGAAACATTGCAGTCACAGAAAGTGTATTCCTCAATTAAATTGTAACAAATCTTAAGGTACCGCAAAATGTCTGAGTATGACAATAGGCTACATAGGATACTGTTAGTGATTTACAAAGCCAAGCACTATGTTTTCCTCCATGCTGAGTCATTATCAGAGCACAATTTGACTGTTTTCTTTTTCTTTGTTTATCTGATTTTCTGATTATTCATATCAGTGATTTCTTTAATCTCACTCTTAGCTCGATATAAACATCACCAGAATATAAACATAACATTTGAAGACCTTAGATAAATCTTGTTTGTTCACTTTTAAAATACCATTCATTATAATATGTATCTTTTAATCTTTAAACTTTGGACACAGCCATTTTATTGTCATCTGCTGGGGCAAAATGCTGTTTAGTCACCAGCTTGCTTCCTCTAACAATCACATCAAAACTAACTGTTTAATCAGATTGGTATTCTTGCCTCCTTTCCTCTGTTTGCACTCTTTTTGTGGGTACTTCTATTAAGCAAAATAGCAAGAGTAATTATTACAACAGGAAACTGAAACAAAAAACCTAGCAGGCATTTATTTGCTGTGGTCACTAATTTACCAAGGGCATGTAAGCAACCAGAGAGTCTTTCAAGGCAACTCTGGAAAATACCTGTGTTTTACTAACATTTAGAACTGTTATTTTACTCATGTAAGATACTGTGGTTTGACTGTGAATTGGCTTCACAGCTAACCTTCTGAGATAAATCAGAGAAATCAAGAAACTGACTGTCTCAGAAGCAACTCACTGCCTCTAATTTTCCCCTTGCTTACATCAGTTTTAGGGGAATATAGTTCTATCTTACTGAAGATTCTCCTCTCTGATACCATTGTTACTATAGGGAACCTTTCTCACAGCGAGGTATCCAGCTGAAAAGTTTTTGCAAGTCTTTTTGGCAAGTCCAACTTGTATCCTATATTTTTATTTTAAAGTAAGTACTCATATAGAGTATGTGTGTAAGAGAGATACAAAAAAAACCCCAAACAAGCAAACTAGAGAAAGACTCAGATCTTTACACTCATAAATGTAAGGCATTAACTGAAAAAAAAACCAAATCCAAAATATCCCCCACAGTTAATCTAGTGTGAAAGTCATGGAAGAGCAAGAAACCTCTGTTCTGAAGAGGAGAGAGGGTAAGTATGAATTAATGCAGAGGTCTATCTAAGGGACAGAGGCATCATGTCTATGTGATAAGTTAGCATGAGTGGACATGTGGTGCTTCTTCTCTAGAGAAGAAGGATAGGTAATGCTATATGCAACTTCAGCAACTCTTCATAACTACTACTCTTCACAAGCATGTAAATAGACCTTACACACACCCCAAGAAGATCCCAGAACAGAAGCTAGGAATTACAAACCACCAGGCCCAGTATGATATCACAGTTGTACCTCAAATTATAATGAAAGGGTTAAAGTAAACTGTTTCACTCCTGAGAAAAAACAGTGCTAAACAGCATGACAAAACTGTTCAGGTGAGAGGACACTTCAGAACTTCTCTCTCACAGAGCTCTTCTTTCATAGCCTATTTCTGCGCAAAACAGAGTTGAGTGTACTGTAGATACTGTCACAACTAATTTTAACTTTTTGTCACGTAATTTGTATCCGAAGCAGTAGATATGATTAAGGATTTTTGTAAAATAGGCTCTACCCGTATTCTTTCCTCTTGAGTGAGGTTATCTTAATTTAGTAGCTTATTTTTCCTGAGGCAGTATTTTTTCTGTTCCTTTCAAATAATTAACATTATTCTTGGCTTTCCTTTTTAACTCATAACATGTCTATTATATGTCCCTCAAAGAATGTAAAACTGTGCCAAATACATAAACAAGGAATATGGCCTAAATTATATTTTCATTTTTGTCGGCTTAATTTAGTCTCCTATAATCCTTCTATGAACAAGTCCCACAATATTTCTCTTCCACCCATTCCAATAACATTTAAACCATGACCTTGACTGACTTCTAAGGGTGAGTGGGTTAGGAAGAGGGAGAAATGCCAAAATATTGTAGTTCATTATCGTGGTTTAAGCCCAGCCGGTAACTCGGAACCATGCAGCCACTCACGCACTCTCCCCTTCTTTGTCCCCTGCTCCTGGAGGGATGAGGAGGAGAATCGAAAGAATGTAACACCCACGGGATGAGATAAGAACAGTCCAGTAACTAAGGTACAACACAGAACCACTACTACTACCAGTAATAATAATAATGATAACGGAAATAACGGGGAGAGAATATAAAACGGAAAGGGGAAAAGGAAAAACAAACAATAAACACAAGGGATGCACAATTCCATTGCTCACCACCTGCCGACCAATACCCAGCCTGACCCAAGTAGTCATCTGGGCCTCCTGGGTAACTCCCCCCGGTTTATATACTGGGCATGCCGTGCTGTGGTATGGAATATCCTTTTGACTAGTTTGGGTCAGGTGTCCTGTCTCTGCTTCCTCTTGGCTTCCCATGCCCCTCTTCACTGGCAGGACATGAGAGAGTAAAAAGTCCCTGATTAGGGTAAGTGCTACTTATCAAAACTAAAACATCAGTGTGTTATCAGCTTTGTTCTCAGACTGAAGTTGAAAATACAGCACAGCATCAGCTATTAAGAAGGAGAAAAATAACTGCTACAGCTGAACCCAGGACAATATCCAATCCTTATTCCATACGTTTCATGTCATGCTCAGATCCCGTATTTTTCAATATACCATCACTTTTTGTCTCATATATATATACACAAAAAAGAGAGAGATGTCATTCCTTAGTCCATGGACCATCTCTATAAAGTTGCTTAATTCATCCAGTCCATGATGTCAGGCTCCTTCTCTTGTAACAGTCTTTCAGGGCAGGAGGGACAGTGTGTATTGTTGGATTGTTGCCTGCTGACAACACTGCCGAACTTGTCTGGTCACTGCTGAG
>NW_009927681.1:0-42481 GCF_000696875.1 Nestor notabilis | reverse complement strand
AAATAAATAAATAAATAATAATAAAATCTATTTTAAAGCTGCCAGGAGTTTTCATCACTTGCCATGACGGTTCTTGCTCAGTTCCGTATCAGCCAGAGAAACCCTATACACAGTGGAGAACCCAGGAGCCCTGAAAAATGAACTTCCCATTACTGAGTGACAGGAGAGGCACAGCTTTTGTACACCTACTGCCCATGTTAAAAGGCTTGTAGTGATTTCACCACCGTTGCTGCTATCAGGAAAAGAAGTGTTCTTAGGCAGTTTAGGTTTAAAAATTATGCTGCCAGTCTAAAGCACTTAAACAAACCTAATTTTAATGAAAGGCAGCATCAAATCCCCATATAAACTTTGAAAGTCTCTCTCTCCCTACCCCAGTCTAATCATGCACAGAGCACCGAGGCTGCAAAAAGATTACCACTACTCCATACATAATGTAGTCAATACAGAAAAAACTAATTCCTGTAGAAACTAATCCTGCAACATCCCCACAGGGGTTTTACAGTACAAGTGATACACAAAGGATGCTACTGAGGTTATGCACTGTACATGCAAGGTCAGGTTGGATGGGGTTAGATGTAACCTGATCTAGCTGAAGATGTCCCTGCTCATTGCTAGGGACTTTGACTAGATGTATTTTAAAGGTCCCTTCCAACCGAAACCATTCTATGTCTTACAGGCTACTTTATGATTTATTCAAGGCTTTTCCCCTCTGATTAATGGGGTCACTCTACAGCTACACAAAAGCACACATGCGCCTACAAGGACATGGCCAGGTAAGATGGGAGCATTCAGTATACAAACAGTCCCCTAACAAACAGGTAACTGAGGATCATCTTTTTTTTCCTGCAAGGCAACTACACAAGTACATTAAAACTGGTTCAAGCTTGTTTGCACATGCTGCCATCCCGTCTGAGTTCAGAACTGACAAAAATTAAGAGACAAATGTCCATGGATTTTGCAAAAGGTTAGAAGAATCTCAGCTCTATGGCCTCCCATTGCTCTGAATATGCAGTTGCAAGAAAACCCTGTAAAAAACCCTTCCCATTTCCTAGCTCCTGATACAACCCCATTTTAGATAGTTATTTCTGCTCTAAATATATTACACTGACTGTACATTTTGCTGTTTCTCTACTCCTCTCACTCTTAAAATTCTGTATTTTGATTACTATGGATGGCCACTACATACTTGTGAAGTGTTAGTATTTTTCATGCAGGGTCTCTCAGAAGGAAACATTGCTTACAGTCCTAAGTCCAATTTGTTCCAGCCTCTTTGCCTTGCTCTAGTAAAAACGACATAAAACCAAACTTACTTCATCTCTGTAAAGAGGACTGGTGTAATACATGATATCCATCGCACTGCTGTTCAGCATATCCCTTAAACCTCGTACTTTGTCTGGAGTAATGGAGTCCACAGTGTCTGAGGGGAAAAAAAAAATAGAGACTTAAGTTACATGCAGGAGAATGATAAAATCCAAACAAGGCATGGACATAGAACACAGCATGAACTTCTGGGGACAATTTTGCAGACTGCAGCAAAAGAACCAAGTAATGTACCTTCATCAAGGGTAAGTTTTGATCTCCATTCAACTGGAAGAAATTCCACAAGTGTTGAAAGATCAGAAAAATACTTTTCTTCTATTTTTCTTGCAGCATCTCGCATCCTATAAAAAAAGAAAAAAAGAACAAGTTCCTGTAAAGGCTACTGTTGGTGCTTTTTAACAAATAAAGCAAATGCATCCAGCAACAACACATTTCTTGCATTACTACTTGTCAATGGTTACTAACATAGGTAATTACCTCAACCTCATGCTTTTGTTATGAAGTACTTAAGCCCTCATATAATGAAAAATTCTGTGCATTACATGCTGAAAAGAGTTTAAAAAACTTTAAATATATTACACTATCGGCTTAACAGAACCCACGTAAGTTCACCTGAAAGATATCTGTTCACTCTGGTGGGTTTGGGGTAGAATGTGACAGAAAATTAAGAATTCTACCAACACCTTGAAAATCTTGAATTCACTGAAATCAGCCATTAGGCCAGAATGTGAGGAAGACAGCTTAGTACTTTTCAACATAGAGAAAAATATTAAAAATATTGCTTGAAAAGCCAGAATTTATTTTAATTTTACATACCAAATTGGAAAGCTTGAGAGCTCTCAGAGTGAGAAATATTATCACTTATTAGTGTTTCAACTTGCAGTAGCAGAATAAAAGGCTAACAGTCCTTTTAAAAGACTTTTAATTTTTAAGGCGTATCTGAACATGAACACTGATGCACCTCTCTGAAGGGATGTGAGAAACTTAAAATGCCTAATCCCCAAAGTATATCTGTCCCTCTCCGTTGTTTGGAAGAAAAGGAGAATAATGGCATATTTAAAAAAAATACAAACTACTTTACTCGTTGTGTGAATGACCCATCAGTAAAAAATTAAAACCAGCATGAAATTATAAAAGATAGTAATATATCCATGCATTCTATCAAAATCATTAAGCAACCAAACTGAGAAAGTGTTATGTTTTTCCTTTTTTTCCTTTACATGAATCTTGACTCCCAATGGTATTAGCATTTTTGAAGATGAGCACAACAAACTAAATCTGACCAAGGGGCAGCAGTGCTGGGTTTTGAGTAGCTGGTTCCCAGTTCCAGACAGCAGAGGGATTTTTATTTGAGGCAAAGCCCAGAGCTTCAACATTTTTTTCCCTGTTTTCAAAGCAATCCCCTTTTAATGATTGCTACAACCGAAGGCATGATGACACTAATCTCCCATCTGTACTTCCATCAGTCCAAATGTGACTTAGTAAGTTTAACCCCTTAGCTGAGATACCTTCCTTGAATATATTAATGCTCCTCTGTTCTTCAACAGAAATGAGACACTTCAGCCTAAATCACTAGCAATACCTGAGGCAGTAATCACTTAAGCTGCTCCGTTTGATGAGCACTGTCTGCACCAACACAGCACCAGCACTATACAGAGGTTCTATATAAACAACTCTGCCAAGCTCCTGTCCTGAGTTTCAGGCCCCTTTAAAACTAAGTCAATAGTGCAGAGCAGATAGCTGTGGGATGAAGTCAGGAGGTGCCCAAATCTCCCCCATGAGGTTCCACTGGAGGTGAAAATACAGGTAAAAAGGTATAAGTATTGACCAAACGTGTTCTTAATCTCCCGGGGTAGATGTCACCCCGTTTGGACACAGGTCACTAGCGGGATTTAGGCTGTGTAGAAGAGCTGAAGGCAGATGTGTCTGATGGAACAAACACAGAGCGAGATGAATTTCAGCCATCACCAGCAGCTCCTGAGTGCTGCAGAGAGATGTCATGGTGGCTTTGGGCAAAATGCCTTGTATGTTTTCACTTCAGCCTTATCAGCTTCACAGCAAGAGAAACACACTTCACTTAGAAAGGAGTATGAAAGCCAATGACTTGCAAAAACATTTTCTACAAAGATAATTAATACTCCTTCTTTGACATAGTTTTTTTTCCCCCCAGGAAAAGCCCACTATGATACTAAGAAAGTAGATCAATAGTGTACCAAATTTTTGAAGCTGGTAGCCAAAACACACTTTTCCGTAACTGAAACCTACTTTCTAAGAAAGGAAAAAGAAAGAAGGGGAAGAAAGAGAGGGAAGAAAGAAGCAGCATCCTTTCTTCCAAAGCCGTTATCAACGGCCTGACCAAACAGCCAAGAAATGCAACTGATCAGCATCTTTATTTTTAAAGCCTGGTTTGATTGCACTCCTAATCTCCTAGTCTCTAGTCCAAAGAGATGGCAAAATGCCCTTCCCATGATGGTGGGGAGGCAGGGGGCAATAATTCAGCAAGAGGATCTGCTTAAATCAGAGTTGATTTAAGGCCGGAACCGACCTAGCCTTGCAAAGCACAAAGCAACCCTCACACTATGACCCCACAGAGCATGCCTCTCAGGACACTTGTTTAAGAGCCCAACTTCAGCCACATGGAATTTCTAGATTATCAAGAAGATAAAAATTCAGCAAATACATTAACATTCCTAGAGTCTGTGAGTAACCAAAACAAAAGAGAAACAGGCCCGTCTGAACAAAATCATATGGTTACTAGCACAAGGAAATGTAGGGACATAAAATCTAAATGAATATTCTTTGGAACAGTTCTCCAGTATTGTCAAGTCAGCTGAACTTTCTCTGCATGAAGTAGTTTGGTGGCTAGCTGGATGAATTTAGAAACAGTTAAGTTTAGAAGGAAACCAGGCAAGCAGCAATCCAAAATCCAATTCTAAAGCTGCTAGGCTTAAAAGCACTACAAGCATAGAAAAGTTATGAATAAAGCACAGACTTCTACACAGCAACAATTACTTTAAGTGAAGGAACTAGTAAATAACCCAGTCCTAACAATGTCGGAAAAAACATCCAAACTATTTACACATCATTAGCAGCTGTAAACTTTATGAAGAAATAGCTATTAGAGCTACTGACATCCCCATCTTCAAATAGCTACAGGTTTTCTTCCTGTTCAAAAGGATCCAGGTATTACTAAAACTATTAACAGGCAATCTGACACAGGATTTTTTTAACTAAGTCTCCTTTCTAAAGTGAGATATAAGAGTTTGGAAAAAACAGCGCAGCCTAGCAATTCTGCCAGAGCTTTTGGAAAAAGCTTCAAGTCTCCCTTCCTAAAAGCAGTGCCAAGCTCCGTTTCCTTATCCAAAATTTTGTGAAATGCAAAACCTGATTTTACTTGGATATGAAGGGTTCCCACTCACGTCAGCTGAGGTTGACCAGACATGGTCCAGCCTCTGGCAGATCCCAAACTTAGAATCACAGAATGGTTTGGGCTGGAAGGGCCTTCAAAATTATCCAAGTTCCAATCCCTCTGCCACAGGAAGGGACACCTTCCACTAGACCAGGTTGCTTAAAGCCCTGTCCAACCTGGCCTTGAACACTGCCAGGGAACTTCTGCAAGAAAAATTTCTGGTCTCTCTTCCCAAGTAACAAGTGACAGGACAAGAGGCAATGGCCTCAAGCTGTGCCAGGGGACTTTTAGATTGGGTATTAGGAAAAATTTCTTCACCAAAAGGGTAATCAGGTATTGGAACAGGCTGCCCAGGGAAGTGGTGGAATCCTCAGCCTTGGAAGTGTTCCAAAAATGCGTAGATGAGGACCCTAGTGACACGGTTTAGTGGTGGACTTGGCAGTCCTGGAGTAAAGGTTGGACTTGATGATGTTAACGGTCTTTTCCAACATAGATAATTCTATGTTTCTATGGATGATTATGGACAAACTTCAGAAGCACACAAGTGCATTAGAAACCAAAACCCAACTCTGCATGTTCCTTATGCCTTGCAAAATGCATTCTGTTAGAAGTGCACAAAAGCTCTATTTCATCAAGTTTTTATTAACGGCCATCTCACTGATGTCAAATCAAACACACGATGATTGCATTTCTCAGTGTTTTGAGCATCTTCCTTCACTGATACACTGCACTGCACACTAACGTTACGACGACAAATTACTGACTGAAGTTTTGCTGATTACGATCTACACAGTTACTAAAACATTTAACTATTACACTTTTCCTTGAACTTCCTGAGACAATCCAGTTCAGTGCTACTAGAAAACACTGTCAGAGGTGTGATTACCCTCTTTTGTTATTTTACAGCAGCAATGTCCTGATCACAAGAATCATGGAGGCATTGAAACACACCAGCAGAACAAATCCCAGTGCAACACATCTCATTTAGCGTGAATAGCACCATAAAACAGCTCCACTGATGCTGATCATCAGTTTGATATTATAAATTCTAAAGAAAACTAATGTAATTGCCAAGCAATGTGGCTATGCTCACATCAAAACCCTAGCATACATACGTGCTATACATATGTTTATCTGTTCTGCTATAAAGGTGGATTTGCTTTTTGTTTTTTCTTCTTCTGGCTTTTAAAAATAAATATTTTGAGTTATTTTACCAGATGGCAAGTCCCTCTACTTACTTGCTAAATTAACACCAACTGAAGTAATAAATCCTCATCTGAACAGGCAGAGAATTCTTCTCCTTTCCAATATAAATGGAAGTTGAAATATTGACCCCAAAGCAATGATTACTTAAATCTATACACATGGCAACAACTACAATTTATGATTTTTCTAAGGAAGAAAAAAACCACTCAGGCATAGATGCAACACATACCATTTTGACATATTGCTGTTTTCCACGAAAGAAGTAATAGCCTGAAAATAGATACTTTGAGACTCACAATAAATAAAATGTGCTTGTCTGTCTTTCTCTGGTTAAAATAACAAATAATAAACCATATTTTCACAGGTATACATCCTTGGAGTTTTTTAATCTTATGCTACTGATTTTACTCTTCTGTAGCATTCACAAATATTACATTAAAAACTGGGGAGCTACAAACCAAGTTAGCTTCAGCTAGTTCACAAATGTTATAAAATGACCTTGATAGCTGGTAACAAAGCAAAATGCCTGAAGGTTCAAAAACGTTACTCATTTTATTTCCAAGTCACCTTTACAGACTCTCTTCAGTCAGATGAACCATAGCTAAGCAAAAGGGAATGGTCTTCAATTTTAAAAGCATTAAATCAGCCAACTTCTTACCCTGAACTCTCAAGTTAAGAAATAGGGCAATGGGATGACCCCACAGAAAAAAACACCCTCAGCTCTCACTACTGGCTGCAAAACTGTGTAGATCCATTCCTGGATTTGGTCACATAACTGGTAAATTATGCTCTAAAGCATTCCTCAACTGCTTTCATGACTCTGGAGTTCCCTCAAACGGAGGGCAGCACTCACTGCCTCTTTGAGGAAATAATACCAGGAGTTATTCAGGAAACTCAGGGCTGACTTGAGCTAAATTTAGTAAGTTGAAGTGAGAGTAGCAGGCATGAGTAATAAAAATTGAGATCTGCTCAAGCTAGAGGAAATGGAAGGGGGCTGTTTCCAAAAGCTTAGCTGCACTGAAGAAATGCCAACTCAAGTCTTACTCAACGTGGATTTCAAAGAGCAACTGCAAGACACAAGTCATCTTCTGACACTGTTCTTCAAGGATTTATCTGCTCTCAGACCAGACACATTAAGACTGCTGCTCTATGATATATGCAGACTCATTTTATTTAGGAAGAAAGATGGAAATTCTAGGATGCAAACAAAGTAAGCCTGATACTGATTTGCACTTCATTTTCAAGAATAATGGGACTCCGCAGGATCAAAAGAACTCAAGTTGCTTGGTTAGTTGATTACAGGATCCCTGTGGAAATCCAGGTGCTCCAAGTCGGCGTGCCTCCCTCCCCAGCACTGCTTTCCAAACGGCAGGCAAGCCTGCCCTTCAAGGAGATGCTGGCTTTGCCATAAAGCAGATCAGGCATTCCTTGTCACCATTGTCATCCTCTGCCTCCTCACCACTCACTTGCATCTTCCAGATGGGGTTCCAGTTTTCCAGACAAACTGCAGTGATCCAGTTTACAATGGGACCATACAGACAATTGTGCTCGTGTGGGCAGTAAAAGGGCAGCACTGGGCAGAAATGAGGGCTGAGGGAAGGACAGGAACAAGAAGAGATCTACAGACACATCTGAGTTCTAAACAGGCTGTTACAGCTTCTCTCCAATGTGCAGTCACGTTAGATAATTAATAAATGAAAAATGAAAGCATTTAATGACCTAACTATCACCTTTTACCTCTTGGGCTGAACTTCTCATTTAGCTTGCATGGCAAGCTCAAGTTGAAACCTGTAAAATAATTTTTACTATTTGCATACTTAATTTCAGAAACATTACCAGTACTTAAGAATGGAAAACAAGCATGTAATACGTATTTAATGCAATCCAAGCATTTAAATGGAAAATAAGCAAAGCTACAAAGTATCTGAGAAGCTAAAAACCATAGGAAAAATTTTACAGAGAATCTTGGTTCCAGCAGCGCATATTTAATGCACTGAAAGGCCTCTGAGAGGCTCTGCACTCTGTAAGGGCTTACACATCACTGGAAATTTACCAAAATAGCTATTCTGAGGCAATTATTATAATGATATTCCACAATTAAAATGCTTTCTAATGGGACTTGCAATAAAAATGTAATTGGTGATTATGGAACACCAAAATGACATTGCTTTTGAGCACAGCAAGTTTTGTGTTACAAGCAGCAGCACAGGCAAATACAATCTTTGAATCAAAACAGAAAATTTGGACAGAGGCAGACAGATGCCAATTTTAGGGTAAGAGCAGCCAAGAAGTGTCACAACATTACAGCTTCTATGGAAATACACAGAACAGTTACTTCATTCAATTTTCCAAGCACAGGAGCTGATGAAATTTAGAGGGTCTAACTTTTACATGAGCCAGGTAAAACAACAGGATTTTTCTAAAGGAGATTTGAGACATGGATAGTAACATTCCTAAATTCTATTAAAAATGTGTAAGGATGCCTCCCCCCAATCTAGAAGCACAAGTTCAACAAAATCAGATATTGTGTTTCAGTAAAAAAATATTCCAAATAACAATATTAAAGTGTGTACACTAAGAGGATATCCCAAAATGATTTTTTTAAAGTTAACATTGTACCTTATTGCAAACCTACTAATGCCAGAATATGGCACCTGATGGCAAACAACACCTCCTCCCCCCCCCAGTTAAGTACATTTTGCCATAATATCTCAGTTTATATTACACAGAACTACAGAATATACTATTTTCCTCCTTAAATAACCATCCATATGCTACTGAAGCATCTCACAGCACATTATTCTGTTCACGTTAGGTTGGCTGAATCACTGTTCCAGCCTGGAGGAGGTACTGTCTCTTCCCAGACAAGTTCTGCAGTTAATATCAGCACTGACAGGAGCAGCTTGTTGTACCAGCTGCTGTTCTACATTTAGATAATAAATGTGTTTAACTACATTGTGGAAAAACAAAATTATGTCACATCTACCAAAGACCTGCTCATTCAAGCATCGATAAAATGCTGCTTTTCCATTTACATGCTTACAGGAGACCCTGCAACCATAGCATCTAGCCACATTAATGATTAGATTGAACTCCATTACTTAATGAAATTAACACATATAGTTTTAAATCACCCTGGAAAGAGAGTTCTGTTCTCACCTCTGTAACCAACAGGATCTGCCTAATGATACAGATGCATCACATGAGCTGCACCAACTTCTTCTCCAGCTGGTAACATGAGGACAGAGCATGTCAAATGAACTCTGGTAGGGTCTCTCACTGGCCTGGGTAACAGAGTATTCCACATCTGGGTTATAAGCTGTATTTTTGCACTTTTCTTTCTATTTCTTTTAGGACCGCTTGTTCAAGTCAGGCTACGTTTTTATGCTATGAACTGAAGTTTTGGACTCAACAGGTTGAGCTAAATGCAAAAGTTTTATCCCAGGGTAGGATGAATCCAAAAAGAAGCATCAATAAATATATGTGACAAAATGCACAAGAGATTTTTTTTGTGCAGGGTAGAAAGGGAAGGCACCTGAACAAGTATTCTCTTCTGCAGATCCCAGAGTCCCTCCAAGCACCATACCAAAAAAATGCAAGGTGTCACAGAGTTTGCCTTGACCAACCTACCTCATCTCTGTTCCTTCCCAGAGAATCACACACTTTCTCTTTTTTGCTTTTCCTCCCTCCCTGCCCCTTTTCTCTGTAGCCATCCTTTCCTTTTCTCCACTATTCTCCACTAGGTCTTGCATTTCACCCAGGCATCTAGCTAAGTCTCTCTCAACCATATAAAACCCAAGCAAACTGTACTCAAAATAAAATCATAGAATCGTTTAGGTTGGAAAAGACCTTTAAGATTGAGTCCAACCATTAACTCAGCACTGCCAAGCCCCCCACTAAACCATGTCCCTAAGCACCATGTTTACACTCTTTTGAATACCTCTAGGAATGGTGATTCCACCACTTCCCTGGGCAGCCTGTTCCAATGCTTGACAACTCTTTGGGTGAAGACATTTTTCCTAACATCTAACATAAACCTCCCCAGCACAACTTGAGGCCGTATCCTCTTGTCCAGTCACTTGTTACTTAGGTGAAGAGAGCAACCCCCACCTTGCTACTACCTGCTTTCAGGACACGTTTCTTAGGTAAAAATTTGCTTGCTTTCAACCAAATTATAACACACTGCAGTTTAAAAGCCTTGAATGAAAAGTGTCATATAAATCAAAGTCTCAGGGTCCACAGAGAGAACTGGTGTCACTCTGCAAGGAATGTCTCCTGCCAGATGTTCTGGTGCCTAAACTGAAAGCAATCTCTAAGGGACACACCTACCACAAGATTCCCACACCAGGACACATTATAACTGTACATCACAAGTGACAGCCACATCCTTCCCAGCTGCATGCAGCCCAAGGCAAGGATGAGCTCTGAGGGCTGATAATGCCTGCTACATCTGCTGCCTGGTGGTACCCAGATATTGATGAGGGAAGGAGCGGTGACACTGATGTGCAGATGTATGGCTTAAGTTAACAGGTTTAGCATGGCTGCAACTACATGTTTCAAACTAAAGAATGTGCATTTAAAGGGAAAAAAAACACTGAAATCTTTAGCTCCTGTTTTAACATGTGAACAGTCAAAAAATATTTCTCCTTGTCTATCTTACAA
This sequence comes from Nestor notabilis, assembly GCF_000696875.1. Lineage (NCBI taxonomy): Eukaryota > Metazoa > Chordata > Aves > Psittaciformes > Psittacidae > Nestor > Nestor notabilis. The sequence continues at coordinate 31,884 of NW_009927681.1, read as the reverse complement.
TTTTTCAAAAGGCCACATTTGACTTCCTGTCTCCCTAATGCAAAAGAAGGAAAAAAAAAAAGAAAATAAAAAAAAGAAAATACACACATGCATCATGGATGAAGTTATTAAGAGAAAGTGCTAGTATGGCTTATGAGAGTTGCCATTGCGCTGGCTGGGCAGACATTTCTTCTAAAATTTCTTCCTAGAACATATGGGGTGTTCCTTACTGGTAAGTTTAAAGCTATTAAAAAAAAAATAAAATCCAATCGAAACACAAACCCCAAAAGTTTTCAATCTAACACAATACTTTAATTTGCAGATTTTGTACAGAATACACATTTTATGGCAACAATTAGCATTTAAAAAGGTTATGCAATACTGCCTGATATTTCCTGAGGATATGAGCAAGATCTACTGAAGCACAAAAAGTCTTGCTTCCTTTTTAGATAAAAGATTTCACATAATGGGCTGTCAATTAAAGCAGGACTTCTTATGGAATGAACACCTATGCACTGTGTCCTGAGCTGAAGTTAGACCACCCATACAACCCGTGTATGTATGTTCAACAGAAAATGTGGTAGGCAAAAAGAAAAACCAGAAAACCTTAATGGTTCCAAGGTGGGAGTTTTATTTCTTTTTGCTGTTAAAACAGCAACTTATATTTAGGGTCTCTGCCCTTCCAAAGTAATTGCATCTAAAAAAAAAATAAGTTTTTACATTTATTTTGGTGACTAACCAGCTTTCTATCAAGGGCTGTGGATCCTCTTCTCTTTGGTTTGATTGCTTGCTCTTAAACAATACAAATAAAAGAGCAGGTAAGTGCGAGAACAAGGGCAGTGAGGAGTAGCAGGTCGTTGCTTTGAGATGACAAATGGCACAGCAGTGAAATCAAGAGGTATGCTCTACCACATGAGAGGACACTAGAGCGGAAGAATGAGCTGAAAGAACACAAGAGCCTGCTGACACGATGGTACACACAGCAGCGATGGCACATAAGCACTGACATACATTGCCATTCTGGATTTAAAGGGAGGTTCACAAAGCTCTTACCATGAAATCAGTAATCCCAGTTCTACATACATATTCACAGGAGTCACTGGTATGTCGCTATTCCTGTCAATTTCGATGGAACATAAAACTATTTGGGACACACATACTAAACCATCTGCACAATACAGATCTGTAATTAACGCTGTCATCATGACTTCACAGCTCCTTCTATTATTCACAATCTTTTCAGGTACAGCAGTCTCAATAGCTCAGAAGTTTCTCTCCCCATTCATCAGGACCCAAACTGGCCTTTGGAATTAGCTCAGATGTCAAGTCAAAAGCCATTTGCAAACCAGTCTTCACAATAGACATTCAATAGGAATATCCAGTAAGCTTTCACACTTTAGTTTCCAACTGGCATCTACGCACAGAACTCCATGAAGAGTCTCAGAGCAATAGCTTCCAACTGCATGAAGTAATTCCGTCCACTTAGGAATGCCAACATTCTCACTAGCTCCCTGTTTCCCCTCTCTTGCCAGTATACACTTCTCTTGCCCACTGTTCTGACAACTAGCTGGAACAACAGAGATTCCCCTTGATTTTGATCAAATGAAACATCCCTCCCTGCTATGCCTGCAAAGTCAATGGTGCTAGAAATCCACAGGCCAGTCCCTTAAAAGACATAGAATGGTTGAAACATATAATGGTTTGGGTTGGAAGGGACTTTCAAGATCATCCAGTTCCAATCCCCTGCCATGGGCAGGGACACCTTCCACTAGACCAGGTTGCTCCAAGCCCCGTCCAACCTGGTCTTGAACACTGCCAGGGATGGGGCAGCCACAACTTCTCTGGGCAACCTGTACTAGTGCCTCACCAGCCTCACAGGGAAGAATTTCTTCCTTATATCTAATCTAAATCTCCCTCTGTCAGTTTAAAGCCATTCCCCCTTGCCCTGTCACTACATGCCCTCGTAAAGTTGCAAGTGTTGGTCATAAAAACAGAATATATCTTTGCTCTTCTTGCTTGCAGCTACTCTCACTAAGTCCATTCATCCAGATTCACATAGAAAGTAGCGTACCCACAATATAAAGACTCAGGGGAGGAGGAGCAGAAGGAAACAGGAAAAGATACAGCTTAAACCAAAGGGTCTGCTGTCATTTGTAATGTCAGCCTTATAACCAGGCTAGATTGGTATTGCAAATATTACAAAGCACTCACATAGCTGTATTTTTGATGATCCTTCCTTGGTCCATTTTCTGCCCAATACCATGCACAACAAACACAATGTGACTAATTTGTGGTGGCTTGTCTTCTAATGTAGCTTCTTCTACATAGCCTCTATGTAGCCTTGTCCCACTACTTAAAGCTGTAGAAAAAACATTATCCTAGATCAGTTACATTCTATGAAGTTGACAGAAGCTTGACTTTTCTCAGACCAACACATTAAAGTATTTTGAAAACAAGTTTTATACATAAAGGAATAGCATGTATTTATAAATATCTGCAACTAGGTGATATTAATTGTATCAGTCAGCATATCACTAGGCCATTTCCACTGTAAAGATAACTAATTTCAGAAGTATTCTGAAAAAACACTTTTTAGAAAATAGTTGTATAATTGTCCATCCACTTTTAAAACACCATACCCTTCTTCTTTGTGTCTCAATCGTTAAACTTCCTTGTATCTCCGCCTTACTCCCACAGCATGGAAAGAATCATGGAAATGATCTGCCCAAAAACCTGGTAAACACGGTCATCCTCTCTGACCCAATTAAGAGATCTGGTTGAAAAGCTTCACAATTTTTCATTTTTAAGAGGAAACCTATGTTTTATTTCAAGCTGATCCAACCTCAAATTTCCCCACTCATTCTCCAGTCCAGTGGCCAAACCAAAAATCCAAAACCCCAGGGCAAACGGGGGTTCTCACTCACTGTTAAACCAAGGCTTGAGAAACCCACTGGCACAGTGTGTCTTCATCCCCCTCTAGTGACAGACCCATATTGAGGATCACAGCCTTGCATAACCTGCGCATGAGGCCAGCAACCCCTTCAGATGGCCATGTAGAAGGCAGTAGCATCATCCCCCTCCAAAAAAATTGAAACCAACTTCTTTTGGTTTTAAAGAGGAAGAAAACACTACAAAAATGCTAAGGGCAGTTTTTACACAGGACAGGCTTTGTTTACCAAGTGTGCTTTATTTCATATGTTCCCCTCCAATTGTTTAGGTCAGATCTTACTTATTATTTATTACACAATATCCAAATTGTGTTCTGGTACAGACTACTTTTGGAACTGCAGCATTGAATTATATTAAGTTTTGGCAAACATTTAATTATCCACCCAAGAGCCCTGTGGGGTAAGAAGGCATTAATTACAGGACAGAGGCACGGAGATTAAAGCCAAACCTATTACCTGATCTTGTTTCTTCGGGGACCACGGAACAAGACAGATGAGTATGTTCTTGTTTTTGTAGTTGTCCAGCAGTGCATAGGAGCACCACAACTGAGAGAATAGGTTCCAGTTTTCAAGGTTGGCAATAATCTAACTTTTGCTTGAGAGAGACTATCTTCTCTTCCAACCATCTCAGCCTTGCTGGATTTATGACTGGTAGTTTTGAGCTTAAATGAGCCTGGATCCCTACTGGAAACAATTTCTGTCTAAATGCTTCACCCCTCCTCTAAGTTCATATGTCTGTTTAATGAATGGAAAAAGATGCAAGAGGTGGTGAGAAGGGATGGTATGATCGTATATTTAAGGAAGGCATTGTGTTATGCAAGTACACAGTAGTAAAGTTAAGGTTGCAAAGGGATCTGTAACTCTTACATTGTAGCTGCTAGACTCTGCCATATACTTATTATATACTGCTAACTACTACATCCAAAATAAAATGCAAAATAAAAATAACTCATAGCCGATTCACATCTAGTCACAATTATGTAGAACAACCTAAGGATCCTAATATACTCTACTGTAAAAAATACAATGGCCAAAGTGGGCTAAGTGACATATTAAAACTCCAAACCTGAAATCTCCCTCTAGTGTTCAAGTAACAAACTAAAATACCGGTATTTACAATATTCTTTACAAACTCTGAAAAGTATTACCTTTGGAGATCCCCAGCTTTTGTGTAACAGTTCTTGCAATTTTAGATGTTGTTGCATCACTGTAGAGATACACTTCATCCACACTGTGCCAGTCCACATGGTTGCGACTCAACTTCAGACTATGAATAGCTGCAGCAAAAGGAACAACAGGTAATTTAGACGGGTAAGAGGGGAAAAAAAGCCTCTTCAAACAGAGAGAGAGAGAAAGAGAGAGAGAACAGGGTAATTTACACACAGGTTAAAATCTGGCACCCCATTATACCTAAATCCATACTACTTCTTACCTTGAGAAGTTTTTACATTTAGGATTAATCTGACCAGGACAAGCAGCAGTTTGGAGACCACCTCTGAGGACATTTCACATCATTCTCCTCCCACCCTCATCTTGGGATGGTAGATTTCAAAAATACTCCCTTAGCTGAAAATAAAAAACAAGGCAGGCAGGACAACACACCCTGAAATATTGCAGGTGGGTGAGATTGATCAGGTGGCTGCCTCGTGCACTCTCATCACTAGAAAAAGAGCAATTTCACTCCTAACTTCTCTCTCCTCTGTTTGTACAGTGAGATCCCTGCTTTCAAAGCTCCATTACTAGAAGGCTTCATTGCATTTCTTTCCTTTCAGAAATATCCAGAAGCTGGAAATGCGGTTCAGTGAGAAAGCCTCTGAATGAATAATTTCTATCACAGAACAGAATCTAGCTCTTTCAAAAAGCACTAAGAGCTCTACTGTTTTTTTGTGCAGTTATTGTGCTTTCCAGATTTGGAACTGATGGAATTCTGGGACCAACCTCATGACACACTGCCTGATTGTCAGGATTAAGCACAATGGCCATGTTATAATGCTAATCAGAATCGCTCATCTAAGGCTTGCAGCCTGAATGAGCAAAGCAAAATAATCCAGATTTCACCTAAGTTTGAAAATCTGCTGCTTAGGTCTCATCTAATGTGGGATATGCAACATTTAGAGAGCCGATAATAGCAATAGCCCTGTAACAAAAAAAAAAAAAAGTGCTATTTAACTGTCACTGGTTCTGCTAGAAGTCCAAAGTCATGGAAAACACCCATGGGGGTTGTTTTGGTTTGTGGGGATTTTTTTTCTGTGGGTGGTCCCCCCCCCCCCCCCCTTTTTTTTTTGGGGGGGGCCCCCCCCCCCCCCCCAGTAACAGCTCTAACCTGTTCCCTACTTGAAGCCACTCAAGTGAATTTTTTATACTCTTTTAAAAACATTCTGAGAAATCTTGAGCCATCATAATATCATATTTTAACTCTGCCATAGCACAAACCAGCCACATTAAGGTAAAAGTTGCGACCTTTCTCCTGTATTTTTTGTGTCTCTGCCAAGGCACATAGCCCTGGCATAGTCTGATGAAAAACTAAATGAAGTCTGTAAGAAACAAGAGCATTAGGAAAGGATTACCTCTTCTGCTATAGTAAGTAACTGATTCACAGAAAATAACTAGAACTATATTGCTGTTTTACATTGACAGAGCAAGAACTCATAAACATCCCTGCAGGCACAGATGTGAGTCCATGGCCAGAAATCTCAATTTAGAACTGGAGAAGGAAAGCAAACTACCAGCAAAACTTCCTCTTTCAGACTTGGAGACAATGCAACACAGAGTGTGATGTCCTGAGAGAGGCACATAGTTGAGTGGCAAAGGCAAAGGGATCTCCTTGCAGATGTTTCTGCAATCTCCTCCATCCTCAATTCCATGACCAGTGTAGACTTTTTATGCATTGGATGGCAGGTCTTTAAGAGCTGTTCCACCTGCATTCAGTAAAATCCCTCTTGTAGTATACTCCTGGGGAAGCTGACAGAGGAGAGCTGGAAGCTTGGAGAGCATTGTGCTCAATGTCAAAAGCATGCAGAGGAAAAGATGGAGAGGCCTGCAGCCAAGTCACTTATTACCACTGGAAAAATAACAGTTTGGGGAGAAGCGACCCTCAAACTCTTCTGGAATCAAGTCCAGCCTCTCTATTGGAAAGAATATACAGAAAGAAGTAGGTTTTCCCTATCCTGCATGAGTTATTCTCACTTGGGAAGAACAAATTCCTAACTTCTACAGTGTTTATCAAAAACACATATGTTGAAGGGCACATCAAAATCAACTACAAGACATGCAAGTACTGAGGAACTGCAAAAGAAAGATCCAGCACTATTTCTCAGCATATTTAATAATGCCACCAAAAGGGAACTTGAAAAATTTGGTGTGCTGTTAACACAAGCACCACATGAAATGACCAGTAACCTTCAGGAGAATCTTGTCTCTTGAAAACTTACCTGCAATGTGTTGTTAATAAACATACTGCAGTCAAGCTCAGATACATATTTTTATAGTACTTGGGACTATACACACTTCCTTTCTACTCAGCACTCAGAATTAAAAACGTGTTCTTGCTTTTTAACCTACCGATTTGCTAGTAAGACTATACATTTTGCAATTTTGACATATTTATGTTTTATTTTGCAACTCTTAGTAAATTTTGTTTACTGACACACTTGCTGCTTTGCTTTTGAGTTCCTGTCCATGTGTACACCCCAGAGCAAAGTCCAAACCAGCAGCAGAGACACTTAAGCACTGAAAAGCAGTGCCTGAAGGACATTTCAAAGGCACCATGCACTCCAGTGCAGTATTTTGCAGAAGTCTGGATAACGCTTCCAGGGTGTCTATCTTACCAACCAGGAGCAGATACATTCCCTTAAAAGTTAACAAGAGTCACCTGGGTCAAAACAAAGCTGGGTGCTCCATCTTGGCATTCTGTTTTGAAATCCCAGGGGATGCACTGTTTAAAAAGTCTGCCTGGGGATCAATACACCCATTCCACAACCTGACCATCCTTTCACTGAAGTGGGATGAGATTTTGTCTCCCCTTCAAATGTGTATAAATAAAGTACATATGAATGCCTGTTCCTCCTCAGACCCCTGGATGTAATGTCCACCAGTGGAACAGAAACCCCCTAAAAAAGAAAAATCTATCACCCTAAGCTCCAGGTCCTCTTGATGTGCAAAAACATCCCTTCAAAATAAAAGTGACAAGCCACTTGATGAATATTGTTGTGCTTTCTCCATCCTTACATAAGATCTCTCCCAGTGATAACAATGTCTGGGGAGAGAAAAATGGTACACCCTTGCAGATTTGCACAGCAGAAACCCAGCAGAGAGAACTGCCTAGCTGGTATCAGTCACAGGAATAAACGATCCACAAGCCATGTGTGCATGAACAGCTAGGCAGAGACAGTGGTTCTCTGTCACTACAAACAGGAGATACTCTTCAGGTAAAAACAAAAGAACCCTGCAATAAGGTACATCTTCATGGGAGCCAACACTGCAGCGAGGACTGTGAAGAGATCTTAAGACTCTCAAGAGCCCAACCAAAAGGAGCTTCTGATGCTGACAGTCCCAGAGTGGAAAGAAACGAAATGTCTTTGGAGAGGACTTTATAGCAATCTGAAAATAAGCATCCTAAAAAAAAAAATCAGCATATGCAAACTGTGTTTTCCAGGTATGGAGTAACAAGGGCTGTCACTACTGTTTTGAAACTGAACACAGGAAACAAAGATATGCTTGTTAGAAATGATACAATAATGTGATTTACATTCCCTTTGCAGAACAGTGACTGTCCTATAAACTTCTTACATGCTGCAGAGGTGGTAAAAATGACAACACAGAAGCTTTTCACACCAAGAGATGTCACAGAGTGTCAGGAAGTCACCAAGGCATGTTGTAGAGTGGCTGACAAAGCCAAATTGCAGAATTCAGATTAGGCAGGAGGTATGCCACAGGGGAATACTCGTGTTCACTCCTTTGCCTTCTGGGTCCTTCAGAAGCAAGCTTTCTGTGTTTGTGGATTCTTTCCAGGGCACCAGGCTAGGATGTTGCGGAGCTTTACTGAGATCTGACTCTGCCTATGGCATCTCTGAACAGCAGGCATACAAGATGAAGGGTGTCCCATGAAACCATGGGACAAGAATCTCCCTCTGGACCAGACTTCTTGCAGCTTTGTGCACAGCTATTTTAGAAGGCATCTTTGTAGGTGCATCTTCCCTACCTGCAGAAAACCCTAGGTATTCTGTACACTGCTTAGTTTTCTAGTTCGGGATTGAAGGCCAAGCCCATGCAAATGAGACCAAATTTCAGTTTCCTTTGGATCCAGAAACTAGAAATGAAATGTTTTTCAGGAATACCTACAGATACCTAGAGTATGAAGATGTGGAAGGCATAACCCCACTGTAGATGGAAGACAGCCTGACACTAGACAGTAGCAAGCAAGCCATTCAAAAACAAGGAGAGAAGCACAGGAGAAATGAGAGGGATCAAGAAATAACTTCTTTCAGCTGAAGAAATCAATGGTTACTATCACACAAACCTCCAGTTTCACCAAGATAGATGAACACAGAGGGAAAAAGCCATTTAAAAAGTTTAAATATGAAAACTGGAAAGGTAAACACAAAATACAGAATATATATTCCTACAGCCTTGAAGAACCTGATCTCAATTAGACTGCTGAAACTCATCTTAAGACAAAATAACTGGAGAATAACAGAGGAGCAGAAAACCTACACAATTTTTTATGCTTATAGCACAAAATCCATGGAGAAGCCGGGATGTGCACACTGCACGTGTGCTGCTAGTGCAAGCATCCTCCCAGATGAAGTGCTTGAGGAGCTGAACACCTCCAGCATCAAGAACAGATAGATGGACACCCGAAAATAGCATTTCATGGGGACAGCAGTTTAAAATTAAACACCTTTTAAGGTAAGCACCTGTTTTTACCTGATACTTTGTCATGGTTTAAACCTAGCTGGTAACTCAGCACCATGCAGCCTCTCTCGCACACTTCCTTCCCCCCTCCCTAGGGGGAAAGTGTAAACCCCACAGGTTGAGATAAGCACAGTTTAATAACTAAAGTACAGTATAATACTACTACTAATAATAGTAAGAATAAGGAAAATATCAAGGGGAGAGAATACAAAACTAAAAAGGGAAAAAAAGCCCAAATCCCAAAACAATAAACACAAGTGATGCACAATGCAATTGCTCACCACCACCTGACCAATACCCAGCCTGACCTGAGCAGCAATCAGTCCCTTCTGGGTAACTCCCCCCAGTTTATATACTGGGCATGACATGCTGTGGTATGTAATACCCCTTTGGCTAGTTTGGGTCAGGTGTCCTGTCTCTGCTCCCTCCTGGCCTCTTGTGCCTCTCCTCACTGGCAGAGCATGAGAGACTGAAAAGTCCTTGATTAGAGTAAGCATTACTTAGCAACAACTAAAACATCCGGTGTGTTATCTCTTATCAGACTAAAGCCAAAACACAGCACTGCACCAGCTACTAGGAAGAAAATTAACTCTATCCTAACCAAAACCAGGTCATACTTTTATCTACCTGCTAAGACCAAAGCATGGGGTGATTCTCTTCTACCCGTGTTTGACCATGCTCGAGTCAAAATAAACCTAGAGGAAACCATCTTTGAAGTGATAATTGCTGATATTACCTTCATCTCTGTCATTCCAGTCAGGCTAAAGACCAGAGAAGGGATACATACCATATGAAACCTTTTTCTGTCTTCTTTTTTCCAGGTATTTTTAAATTAATATGCCCTGCAATCAGTAAGCAGTAGTTTCTGCTCTAAAGCCTACCAAATCATACAGGTAGCTGTGAGCATAATTTGGCTACTATTCTTCTTTCTTAAACAACTCTGAAGTTCTGGTATGTAAACCTGGTATGTAAACCTACAGCTGGTATGTACAGCTGTAGATTTTAAAACCTTTTCTAATTTGTTTAAAAAACAAATGCAAAGCCATCAAAAAGGCTATTGCTCTTAATTAAAAAGGGCTGTTTAACATTGCTGTCATTTTGTATCGCACGTCACTACCTCTCAATTCATCAGTGTCACTATTTGTTACATAAGCAGCTACTTTTAATACTTTAATTCAAGCATATTCATTACCACAACTGAATAACATTTGGAAAAAAAAACCTATGCAAAATAAATCCAAAATTACAATCACAAAATAAAAGGCAGAAGTCTTTTCTTACTGCTCAAAAAAGTAGTTACACTTATTCACCTTTAACAGATTTGAGTTCAATGTGTGATAAGAGGCAGGAAAAAGTTTACTATTTACTATTACAACATCTTCATTTCAGGCACTTTCATTTGGACCCAATTATAGAAAAATGTAATTGAAAGAAGCCAAAAGGCAAACATTTATGCATATCAAAATAATTTCTCATACTTTATAATATCCCTAGGAGCTAAAGGAATATATGGTATGACAAGAATAACACTAAACCTACTACGTACATTTACATTTTTAATCAATGGTGCAGTTGTCAGCAGTGTAGTTTCAGGAAGTCAGTAAAAGTTTAATCTCTACTGGCTTCAATGGTGGCAGAGAAAGACCAGTGACAAGAACTTCTGAGCCTTCTGCAATCAGTAATGGCTCCTGCAAGATCTACTCCCACTTTCTGAAACAAATTTGTACAACAGCTGCTGCAAAGTTCAGAGTTGTTTTTTGCAACACTGCAGCCTTATCACAAATTCTGTACAGCTTCCCCTTTTCAGATACGTCAAAAATCTCATTTCATTCCAGTACTCATACAAAAGCTGCAGTAAAATACAATTTACAACATATAATTAAAGATGCATGCATTATAAAAAAAAGTGGCAAACAAAACATTACCTAGTATAAACCCTCCATTCCTTCTTTGGCATAATTTATCTTATACCAGGCCTGCTGCTGTTCTAAAAATTTGCTTTTAGTTTATTGACATAGCCAAACCACATCTAAAGAGTGTAAGAAACAAAAGTTTACAGTTTGCATCACAGTCACAAACAATTATAATAAGGTTTACTGCATGATACTGTTGGCATCTACTTTCCCCTAGGATTCACAACACTTCTACTTTTCTTCCAGGATTTATGATGCTTTTTCCTTCCCTTTTGAAGGAAGTGGCATGAATACAGCTCAAGAAATTGAAGCATGTAAATCTAATGCACTTAACTGATATAAGCAAACTAGAATTTAAAGCTTTGTAAGCCAGGAGTACTACAAAAAGAAGAAATCTACAATTACTGTACCTTCGGAATGCTTTCGCTTAAGACATGCAGCATCTGAATTCTTATATCCTCTCCATTTGAACAAAGAAGGGAGGGAGGAAGAAGGTAGGTAGTAGAGAACTAAAAGTAAAAACACTGAGTTTCAAAGTAAAATTTTTAAAAGGGTTGTTATTTTTTCATTATTATAAAAAAAAGAAAAAAAAAAGGCACACTTTCTGAAAAAGCATATACACTTAAAAAACTGGTTTTGCAGCAAAAGCGTCAGGTCACACTTGCCAAATTCAAATTCTTCAACTCCTCATGACAGTTACGACATCACAACAAGACTGAAGGTGTTGTAAAAGACATCTGGGACACAGCATTGTCAGATCTCTACATTTACACATACAAAAGCATAATCACTCTACTTGGTGTAAGGTAGAACAGAGTAACACTTCTTAAGTATACACTAAACATTTGGGAAACAAAAGCAAACAACTCAATTTTAAGCACAGCTCTATTATTTTCCCCAAAGAGTGTAAGAAAATCACTGAAAGTTAGATTAGACAAAATATCTTACTATTACGCTGTTCTGTAAGTCCCCAAAAGCTGCCTTCCATAGTGAAGTGCCACCACATGCACACTCTGCCCACAGAGTGAAAGAGAAAAACCAACACTGAAGTAGTGACTTTGACCCTCCATCATGCAGCTCTTGGTCTGAACATCACTGGTTAAACACTGTTTGCAAAATATCTAGTCTGAGAACCCTTAAGCATCTGCTATGATCTGAGTTCACAGTTTTGTTTTATCTTACAATGGCCTTGATATTACTGAAATCTCTTGAGAATGCTGCTCCTTTGATAGACTGCTTTAGATGGGTCCACTGTCTGCCTAAGTAGGCATAAAAAGCAGTTGCTAAATCTTATATTATTCTGTAAGTGTTAAGTTTATTGACTGCTAAAAAGGTATTCTTTTATATCCTTTTTATATCTCCTTAAAAATGATTCAGCTGAAATATTGCTTCCTATAATATGAAGCTGAAATATGCTTCGTAAGTGTTATAACCTAGGTTTTTCTCAGAAATATTTATAGAATTATTTTACAGTAGTAATATATTTAAGTGTAATTGCGTATATGCAATACAAGAAAAGTCACAGAGATATAACCCATTCTCAGTGTGATAAAATGAGCACCACAGGTATTTCCACATTTTAAGGGTTGAAGTTTGTACTAATTATTCAAAATTTGGAACCTAAGAATTTACACCAGAATGTCACCTTACATCTCGTGCTGCTAGTAATTTATGCATGTACATGTATGTATTTATGATTTGCTCAAATGCAGGCTGCAGACATTTGGTTTTACAACAAAGCAGTCAAAATGCAGCCAACCCCCTAATTCCTCATCCTAAGTGTGGTTTCCTCCTTGGTTACTCTGTCTCAAAAGACAGAATAGCAACATCCTTTCCTGTATCTATCAACAATAAAATGAACTACTTAACCTGAAAAATATATGTGGAATTTGGCCAGGATCAAAGCAGACTCTGGGATGATGAGATGTGACAGAGAGCGTGGCCAAGTTATTGAGGAGACAGGTGATGCCCTTGCAATGTTTGCTTGCACCAGAACTTCAGCAGCATTCCTCTGGCCTGGTTTTAGGAACCTTGGGAAGCAGAGCTCTCTGCAGAGTCAATGAAGAGAGAGCGAGGCTCATGGGCCCAACATACGTCTCTGACACGCATGCATTCTGCCTGGGTTGTGGTGGTCTGAGGCACTGGCTGTCACATGCCAATACCTCCTGTGTAGGCTGCACTTCAGAGACTGCTGGTCAGGATAGCTGACCTTTTACATGTTACATATGCCAACACATTCAGAACCAAGTATCCCTCCAGAAATCTTGGAAATTTGACTAATTTTTATAGCAGCACATAGAGCTTGGAACCACATCTCCAGACTCCTACAGGACATAACCTTCTCAGAGACAATCCAGGTCAACTGGATATGGCAAATCTAAAGGTCACATTAACCTAAGAAATAAAGTGCCTCATTTCTGTGTCCTACCATAACAATTTACCTGATGAGAAAGCCATGCCACCGCTGAGACCAAAAGCTCAACAGACCACTAAAGAGGATCAGTCACCATGCAGAGTAGGTGGGCATCAGGCACCATAAACATTTAATTTTGCAAGGCACGAAATTAAATACTTTGTAAGGATGATAGCCAAAATACCACTACAGATTGCTCAGCAGAGGGACTTCCCACTGAAGCAGTGGTCTCCAGACTACCTCACAGAAAACAGAACTTGAGAAATCTTCAGTTAAATACTGTCATATGCTTCCTGTTACCTTCAGCATTACAGCTTCACATGTTCCCAAACAGCACTGAAAGGTAGCATGGGTATTATGTTACTTACAGGCCACAAGGTGGAGATCCTATTCTGAAAGATTTTGCATTTTTAAGAGAAGGTTTGCTTGGATTGAGAGTTTAATAATGGGGCATTTACTCATCAATATCCTATCACCAACAAAAGCCCTGAATGAGGATTAGTAATTTCACATTTTTTTCAGATTTTATTCCCTCCTCCCCCAGTAGAGAACAATCAGTCATTGCAATTATCTGCCCAGGGAAGTGGTGAATTCCCCAACACTGGACACTTTTAAGATTCAGCTGGAGAAGGTGCTGGGACATCTAGTCTAGGCAATGCTTTGCTTAGAAAGGTCGGACCAGATGGTCCTTGAGGTCCTTTCCAACCGGGTATTCTACAATTCTGTGATAGCCTGTTACTATACTGCAACCCAGAAGCAGAACTTATAAAGCAGATCACTCGAGTGGGAAATGTGTTTTCTAGATTTCTAGCAAGCGTACTCTCCCAACCTGTATCCCAAAATTAAGGATACAAGGAAAGAAGATGGACATTGCATGCTGAGCAGCTTCACAGGTAATGTACATAGTGCTTGCTGTCATTTTTTGCAGAGACCGACTCATCTGAGTGGATTGGTCCACACATAGTTGGGAAGCAGCATCACTTGCCCTGTTCTGAAAAAGGTCGACTCCATTGCTGGCTGAGGGTGCCAAGCACCTAGTAAACTCACTAGCAATTCTGTTTCATTCACAAAAACATTTCAGAGGACAATACAATAAATAAATAAATAAAATTTAATTGCAAATAAATTGTGAACTGAGTCTTAGAGACTAAGCTTCAGGCTATCATATGTTGCCCTGAGTTAGCAGGCTGAGTAAGAGAAAATAATTCAGAACAGGAGCAGCAAAGTTGAACCTGCTCCTAACTTCTCAGCCTACTGCCACCATTTAGAGCATGGCTGGGGTCAAATCAAGAGCTGACAAGTTCATCTACTGCTTATCAACACGATGCTTGTTGAGAAGCTAATTTTTTGTTATTCATGATGCAATGAATAACATGGCATGTTCATATAAAAAAGTAATTATGCCTGAGTATTAAGAGACTGTTACAGCAGATTGTATTAATTTTGTCGAGGAATTAGATGAGGCGGCTGTTTTTTCATCATTTACAATGCTTTATCATAGCACTGAATAGTTGCTTTATTTCCCAGTGATATTTGTAAATATCTATTCTAACTTTCCCCAGTCTTAAATAACAGCTAACTGTAGACCTTGATGAGACCAAAATACGCTTCATAAAGGATGCAATTACAACAAATTGTAGCAACAAATTGTAGCATTTAAGAAATTTATAAACGGAATTCAGCACTTCTTCAACTAATTACGTTTACTTCACCAGCAATAATGCAAGTTGTAAAGCTTATCCCAGTGCCATGTGCAGACAGCAATCACGGATGCCAGCCGATCAAAGATGAATTGAGAGGCATGTTACAACAACAAAACCACTTTTCACATTTACTGTTAGCTAGAATTTTCCTGCAACTCTCCTATTACTACCAAAAAATCTACTGGAAGTTATTGGTGAGTCGACAGGTATTCCATTTTGAAGTGACTGCAGGCATAGCTTGGGTTTGTTAGTTCTGCATTTTTAAAAATAACCCTTTAGTTTATTTTTAAATAAGGCACTGGTGTCAGAATTTGTAGTTTCTTTCTCTGATCTTTTATGTTTTCATAAATACCACGATTGTATATTTTTTATCTCTCTCGCCAATCTCTCAAACCTCAAATCTGAAAATTTCTGCTTCACAGACCAGATGTTTTCTAAAACAAACCCTGAATTCTCCTCCTTACTTGGTAAGGAGAATCCAAGCACAACTGAAGCCATCCTTCCTTCCTTCCTTCAGAAATTAAGTTATCAAAGGCTGGAAGCACTCAGCAGCCATAAAGATGTGCTTTCCATCTACGCTACCACAAACAGCACTGCTCTCACAGTGAGTGTGTAGCTGTACTACCAAAGCTGAGGTTTGCACCAGTACACTGAAACAATAAATCAGTACAAGCAGACAGAAATACAGGTAAAAGTGCCTTTCAAAAGGGCAATTGTACTGCTACACCATTTTATGCACCTACCTGACAGAGCTGTTAAAGCAGAAGACTGTACTACAGGCTTGGCCAGGGGAAAAGATCTTTTAAAGTAGCAGAAATAGAAAATAAATATTCACAGATTTTTTGCTAGCTTTGAGGGGAGTTAGAAACTTAACTACTGTCTGTACTGTTGAAAAATCTAAGTCAGCAAGTTATATTCTGGTTTTTCTTACAGTAATGACAGAAGTACCTCGAATACTGCCTTGCTTCCAATTCATTAACAAGCTTTTACTTGTGTGGTCATGTAGTTCACTTGCCATACTCGTGGCCAAAACAAAGCCACTCCTACACTCTGTAAGTGCTTTGTACAAAGCTGTAGTTTCAAGAGTTTAAAAATAAAGCTGCTTGATAAAGAATAACACAACCAGAACTATTGTGAGGCTCTGTACTTGCAGCTCTTGGTTCGTAGACTCCACCAAGTGACAACCAACAAACAAAAGTGAAGTGTGAAAGCCAAAAATACTGAAATTCTGCTGTGCTATGCTTACCCTGAGCAACCAATTCAACTGTGCATGTTAAATAATACATCAGTAATTTCAGAAGGCTGTTATTAAAAACATAAAATGTATTTGACTGAGATTTCCAGGAACACCAACTGAATGTCCGCAGCCTAGTCATTAAAATGTAAGGACTCCCATAACAGAATGAAAATGCCCCAAGATTTACTATAGTTGAAAACTACTTTAATAAATTCATAGACTGAACAAGAACAGAAAATGAAATGTGACCTGTAAAACTGATACTCCCTTTAGGGCAGAATTAGGAATGCTGGCCAGACAGCTAATGCCCAGTTTACATTTGGACACTGACTCTTCTTATACCATCAAGAGATTTCAGTTTGAAGTGAGATTTCAAACACAGACAAAAGATAGAAAGTAAAATGGGAGCAAGAAGTTCTTCAGCCATTAATATAATTTTTACAGTGTTCATTAAATGTGCTGCAGCAGGAAAACCTACAACATCAAGATATGCTGAAGAATGGGAAAGTAAATTGATGCCTATAACAATGTTCTCCACCAGGTAGGATGGAGAACGGATCACAGTAAGAAAAGCAGACCACAATCGTCCAGGGAGCATACTATAAAAATAGTAATCTAAACAATCTTACCCTCCTTCCTGTCAACAGGTTTTGCCTGTTCTTCTATATCAAAGCTCTCTTGCAGTTGCTGGCCTTTGAAGCACTTGAGATGCTCCTGTTCTATTAAGTTACCTTCCTCCTCTTCCAGAGGTTGCCATGTGCCATCAATAAACCACTGTCCACGCATCACAGGGATCTTTTCCGATTCTGAAATCAAAAGAGACTTTTTTATTTTTTTTTAATGCAACAATCACAAACTGACAGCAGATAAGAGGGAAAGGGAATAAGAGGGAAAGGGAATTGTTTGGTGTTTTGATGAAAACGTTACACTTCTGATGCTGGGACCTCATAACAAAGTAACCACAAATGGCTTGACAGGCACCACCACTTTTTCCATGTGTCTGAAATGAGTAGTGAAATTAGTGTCAATTTGTAAACACCTGAGCTAATGGGAACAAATCTTCAGAGTATGTGTGAGGATGTGAGCAATGGACAGAAAGATGCAGATTCTGTAAAATTTATTAAGTTCACATAACAGTCCAGCTTTAACAGGAAATAATCCTCTCTTCCTTGTTGCCTTAAATTTTCAAACAATTAGGAATTTTGTGAGACTCACGCTGCTCTATAAAATTTGACTGATAACTTTGAAACCAATAGTTGTTATCACTAGAATGCAGAACAAGGAGAAGATACAAACTCCCTCATGCTTACCTTGACTGCACAGGGCCTTGTTTCCTTTGGGAACTGCACTTAAAATAACCCAAATTACACATCAATTAGCACAAAGGGTGAATTTAAAGATGAAAGTTTTTTTTTATTAAAATCAGTCTTTCATCAAGAGCTGTTTTCAGTCAGTGTCATTCCACTTTCAGTTTCAGCACTCCAAATGAGGAAGCTGTGTGCCCAGTGCTTGCTGTCCGCATTACAAAAGACAAGCCTACGAAAAATGTATCCTGGCACTTATTCTTCATCAAACTGTGCTTGATGTCCACACTAACTACTGCGGCTGTAGGAAGCAAGAATTCTCCTCTTATACCCATTCCTGCAAGCAAACCAAGACAATAACATCCATTATAGCTCAGCTCAGAATTTCTCCTCCTACATCTGGAAAAGAAAAGGAGAAATACCATGTGTGCCTGTGCTCCACAAGCCTGTAAGACCGCAACCTCCAGCCTCATGGGACCAGCACAGACATAGGTTTGCTGAGACCCCAGAGCAGCTGGACCATGGAGCTCCAGTGCCCACTAATATGTGTTGCTGTAAATTGCAGATGTATAGAGAGACTCGTCCAAATGCAAACGTCGCGTATGTGCGGATTCTAACCGCAGAAGTTTAGCTCTCCAAAGCAGCTAAGAATTCAACCACAAAAGAAGAGCCTCAGTAAAGGAGATGGGGGGGAAAATAGGCTTTACTACTCAAAAATCTATTCATACCTGGAGAAAGGAAAAAAGCTGGTAAGGAGAGCTTGGGAAAGAACCAATAGATGCAAAGAAACAGTAAACTAAAATCAGGTAAAAAAAGCAAACGGGAAACAATAGAGAGCATGGAGATTTTAGTTACTGATCTATCCTCAGACCAGTACAAAAGCAGCTGGGCAAGGTGACCCAGCCAAGGGCAGTGGTTTTTAGCCCAGGCTGTACAGCCACTAGCTCAGGTTGTGGAAGCATCTGCTTCACAGAGCACCGAGCACCACACCGGGACTGGGCATGTCCCACTAAGCTTGATGGCAGATCAGAAGTCTTTGCGCTGCTCTCCACTACAAACATGACACCAGTGCTCATTATGCCTGTGGATCCTAGTATACACCAGAAGCATTTTTCATATTGTTTGCAGATAAGAACATAATAGAGAATTGCAAGCACCTCCATAGTTTACTTGGAACCTCTGAACTACTCTGAATTCTTCATCCCTCAGGTCATTTTGCCTACAAGCTATGAAAGTAAAATGAAAATCTCCTTGCAATAATCCCCCTACAGGGCAAGTAACACTCAAAGTGATCCAAAGCCTATTTTGAAACCTTTCCCATAACAGATTTACAAAAAAAGCACTGTGTCCACAGCACTAGAAATCATGATAAGCTTTGAACACCCATATTTGTAACAGAAGGAGGGCACACTTGCAGGTGATGGCATCCTTAAGCTGGGCCTGAAACAGCCTGAAGCCATCAGCAAGGAAAGGTCAACAGCACTGAAGCTCTCGGGGAGGGAAGCAGATGCCAGAAGCAAATGATCTGGAGCAAGGAGCCCAGATTACTACTTAACTTCCTTCACTGGGTGCTAGCACACATGCTTGCCCAGTTACCCAAGTGTTCTCGCAACTGGGAATCCTGCAGGCAACCCTCTAAACCAGTGCCTCTATGCACACATGGCACAAGGCAGAGAGTGAATTTCCCAAAACAGTGGCTCTAAGCAGCACCAGCCTCCCTCATCCCAACTTCCTGCAGATCCTGGTTTCTTTGGCAGGTATCTGGCATGCTGGCTTATCCCTCCCAAATCCTCCAAAGCCCCATTCAAACTCTTTGAATCCCCTGGATCCTCAGCTCTGCCTGTGCAGAACACAGACAACTCAGGTCGTCTTGGCCTGTCCAAAAGGCAGACAGAAGTAGTGCAAGACACAGTTCTGCCATTCAATTTGTTTGCACTGGTAAAACAGCCATTCCAGATAAGAGCCAATTGTTATGCACTTGTTATACGCTTATGTTTTGTCTGTTGATGATCCATCAGATGAATAAAGAGGTTGGATTGTCCAAAGGGCATGGTTATTTAATGAAAATTAATCCCAAATATATCAAAAGAATAAAAGGTCTGAGTGGCTTTAAACTGCAGAAATTAATAGTCACTATAAATGACATAGATTCATCTGTCTATGAAAATTTAAGCTAACTTTGAAGTCTACAACCCATCAATGAAGTGTGAAACACATGTATTTAGTTTTCATGAAATGAAAGTTAACCACAGCAATGTTAGTTGTCACCATATACAGTAGCCTCTCATCATGCACTTGTATTAATCTTTGCTGTACTCCCCTACATTTCACACCTGTCAAGATATCTGCATTTTTCAGCAGCACTAATACACACAGATCCAGTTAGGCTGCCCTTACAAACAAAGCACCGTCTGTAGGAAGAAATGAAATGCACATAATATGTGAGTGCAGATAAAGGATCCCATTGTGGCTGAAGCAATGACATAACTACGTCAGATGTTAATCCTCACTGGGAAAATCTGTAGGCAATTCCTTAATTCTTGACTAGGCATTCTGATGAGACAGACTCCATTCATTGAACCCACAAAAAGATACTTTTTTAAAAATAATAGTAATATGAATACTATTTTGTACTCCAAACTAAATGAACGTAAGACACCTCTTTGCCAGTTTTGAAGGGCTTTAGGATTTTCACATGGGAATTTCTACCTACAGATTTCTAAAATTCTAAATATAAAGCATTAAAATAAACATTTTCAGGCTCTTTTTGCCTAAGAGAAACTTTCCCATAGTGGTTCTTTACAAGGGTAGACTGTAGCACTCAAACATAAGATGGGCAGTGCCTTTTCCACAAAGGTTCAGCCAGGAAAAACTGGCATGTTTGAAATAAAAAAATCATTGTAAAGTCTTTACAGGACAGCTTAGTTTGGGAATAAACTAATATATTTGGCTCTGAGTCTGGCAAAGGGTATTTATGTGGAAATACATCACTTTCAGGTCGAACGACAGATTATTATAGAACTTTGTTTCCAAACCAGGGATTTAAAACTTGAGTGAGGGAATTCTGTTTTCCAAAGCTAAGTGGGATTTTAGGGCGACCCAAAAGTTGGGTTTTTTTGCCCCCTCCTTTGAACTGCTTTACATTATGTGTGCAGTCACAGCACCCTGGTCTACAAGCATGTCTTATTTCGCATTGTCAGCTGGATTGCGGGTTTGATCACTGTGCTGCTGGGAAACCTCAAGAGAACACCACCTGGTAAAGGAAACAAGTAAATGACATTTCCTTCCCTCAGAAGCATGTTTTGATTTTGAGAAAACTGAACAGTGTCTTTCAGAACTGAAACAAATTTGTGATTGCAGCTCAAAAAGAACCATTTTATCTTTCTCATGAGACAGGAGGCTTGGTAAAATGGGAAAGAATACTTTTCAATTAACATCTGGATTTTCAAAACTGAGCAATGATAGCTCTGAATGGACTGTTCACTAGGGACTGTAGTGATAGTACAAGGGGTAATGGGTTCAAACTTAAATAGGGGAAGTTCAGGTTAGATCTAAGGAAGAAGTTTTTCCCTGTGAGGGTGGTGAGGCACTGGAATCGGTTGCCCAGAGAAGCTGTGAATGCTCCATCGCTGGCACCTTTCAAGGTCAGGTTGGATGGAATGTTGGGTGACATGGTTTAGTGTGTGGTGTCCCTGCCCATGGCAGGGGGATCGGAACTTGATGATCTTAAGGTTCTTCCCAACCCAAACCATTTTATGATTCTATTTTATTAGAAGCAGGCAATGGTAGATTTCAGTCCAAGTCAAAGCTGAACTCAAATCATGATGATGATGACAACCTACTGATGTTAAAAGTCACCAGTTCCAAAAGCAAGTGGCAACTTGATTCAAGAGAACTTGATGCAAACTATTACAGTAATCACCAATAAAAAGCTATGAATCAAAATTGCCATTTTAGGACCCAATTTCACTCACTCCCATCCACCTTCAAAAAATTCATGTATCTCCTGGATATTCAGATGATTTTAGAAAGCTTAAACTACATTCTTTCGATTATTTTTGTTTTGTGGGAGAATTAAATACACTGATATTTAGATTATGTTGTAATTTAACTCCCCCCCCCCCCCAAATCTATAAACACAAAGTATTATTTATCTTTGTCCCTATAATCTTGATCCCCAGGAAAGGATTTGCCTTGATTCTTTTACTGCCTTAAGTCTTACGCCATATAATCTGCAATTGGCAGTGCTTCAGACCAAAAGATACCAACATATCTGGCCAGTTGTATACTTACATGGTTTATTTATGCAGGAATTCCTAAATAAATTTGAATGGCAGTGATTAGAAGCTAATGAAAGGCACTTTATTTTAATTAGTCATACATATTTTACCACTTTCAGAGAAAATCAGTTTAAGAGAACTAAACTGCAACAATGGATTTATTTTTACACAAGTTTTTTTTTCCCTGAAAATCCACATAATAAGAATACAAGTGCTGTAATTAATGTGATGAGACAAGAACATGAGTGATTTGCATTATGATAATCACCTAAATTCTCTGAATAACAAAAAATGATGTTAAAATAAAAACTGCATGTAACATGTAATATACACATGTACAGTATTTTATACATGTATACTCCAGTTACTCTTTTTGTGAGGATCTTTAAACTGTGTGATCACATTCAATATAAACTGCACAAAAAAAGCCAACTAATCCATCAGATCACAGTATGAAAAGTAATAACTCAGCAGAATTAGCCTTAATTTTTATTCTTCTGCTGCTACATCAATGCTATCATTTGTTTCCTGCCACCACATTGGTTCAAATGGTGTATAACTAAATGTAAATATTGTATGGCTCAAAGTGTGGCTCACATAACGCTCTTTCACCTTACTTGATTCAGAACCAGGAAACTGCTG
The DNA here is from genome assembly GCF_000696875.1 of Nestor notabilis. NCBI lineage: Eukaryota > Metazoa > Chordata > Aves > Psittaciformes > Psittacidae > Nestor > Nestor notabilis. The sequence continues at coordinate 9,552 of NW_009927681.1, read as the reverse complement.
CAAAACTAAGATGGTACAGAGATAGTAGCTAAAAGTTAACAAACAGAGCTTAAACAAGCAGCCAAAAGAAGGTCTGCTTCAGAAATACCAACACCAGCTACCATGCAACTTGGAAGATAAACAGGATAAAATCATAAGAGAGCAAGATTCAATAAACTTCTGCCTCATTGCTTCAAAGCTGAGGTCCTGTTCAGAAGGTTTGATGGCAAAGTTAAGGCATTTCTGGCACTATTCACTCATCAGTCTCAAGACAGCTATAATAATTCACCCACAAATGAGATCTAAAAGTTTAATATAATATTCAAAACCTCAGAAATTTAAATTAAAGCTGGTGTTTTGTTGAGATTGACAACCCCAATTTCCCAGCTCTTCAAGACAAAAGCCAAGAGGTCGGATGAGAAATACAAGCTCCTAAAATGCCATTGGCTCAAGACGATTTTCAGTGTAGTAATTTCAGATTCCTGCTTTTCAGTGTGGTAACTTCTGATTCTTAAATTTCACTTCCTTACTACTACAGTTGCAAACAATTTTCAGCGCGTGAGGATAACATCTGCACACACTGAAGGTAACCATGAAGCTTACCATATGTGGTATCTCAACCTGAAAGTTATTCAAATAAAGAAGAGAAGTGCCCACACATTTACCAAGGGAAAAAATATCCAGGGCAAAAATAGTCTTCCCCCTGCACATGCCAAAGGCCTGCTAAAAATGATGAGCATCATACATCTCGGAGCACAGCACTCCTACCAGCTGCAATACACACAAGAACCTGCATGTTGACATGAGCCACTGAAATAAATGTATTCCACAATAATATCAAGGGTACTGCTAGAGACTTCTAAAAATTTGCTATCCGTTCCTATTGTATCAGGCCTAAAATTATATTTTGGGTATATTAACTACTGTACAGCCTGTAAGACTTTTCACTAGTGAAAACATCATTAAATATAAGGATGGGTATTACTCAACCTCTGCATCAGTGTTCCTCCTACCCACCGGCAGCTATGCCTGCCACAGCCTCTACAGTAATAATGATTTGCAGATTCTATTTTTGCCAATGCAAATGCACAGCATGCAGTTTTGCAGGACAAGATCTGTTCCTCTTACTTAGTTCCCTCATGGCTGGGGTTTGTAGTGTCTTGTCAAGGGAAAAAAAACCAAAACCCTCAAACAAAACAGGAAAGAAAAACTCATGAGGCCAGGAGACTTTATTATGAGAGTAGGTGGCTACAGAAACTGATCATGAGATTGAATATTCCTATGTTTTAACTGTCAGTGACATGATCATCCATGCTGGGTGAACAAATAGATGTTATAATAAAATGACCCCAAACTAACACTGGCACAGGTTGCCCAGAGAAGCTGTGGCTGCCCCATCCCTAGCAGTGTTCAAGGCCAGGTTGGATAAGGCTTGGAGCAACCTGCTCTAGTGGAAGGGTTGCAGCAACTTGTTCAACAAAGTAGAGGGCCTCCCTGCCTATGGCAGGGGGTTGGAACTAGATTATCTTTAAGGTTCCTTTCAACCCAAACCATTCTATGATAGGACAAGGGGTAACGGCTATAAACTTAAACAGGGGAAGTTTAGATTAGATATAAGGAAGAAGTTCTTTACTGTGAGGGTGGTGAGGCACTGGAATAGGTTGCCCAAGGAAGTTGTGAATGCACCAACCCTGGAGGTGTTCAAGGCCAGGCTGGACAGAGCCTTGGGCGACATAGTTTAGTGTGTGGTGTCCCTGCTCATGGCAGGGGGGTTGGAACCAGATGATCTTAAGGTCCTTTCCAATCCTAACTATTCTATGATTCTATGATTATTTCACGTTTGCACAGTAACATAACAGACTTTGACTTTTTTTTTTAATAGCTTATTGTTATACAGCTTTCTAGCTATTACTCAACATATTATTTCAAAATAGAGCAGATTACTAACACTTTAATAAATGGAACCACTCATTTAATCACAGCCTGGATGACTTTCCTTTGTTTAACAAACACAAACACATGAAATCTCATTCTGCTCTTTCAAAAGGAACAACATAGCCTGAAGAGGAGTTCAAGGGTGAAATCGTGGCCTCAGTAAACTTAACAGAGCTACATGAAATTACAGAGCCAGACATTCTTCTTTTTTTAATTCCGAGATGAAAAGAGATATAATTCACTGAGCAGTAAAGGATATTATGATCCTGGTCCATCAAGCAATTCTAAATTGCACTAGAATTTATTAAACTTATTAAAATGAATTAGAATTTATTAACTTTATTAAAATGAATTAGAATTGCGTAATTGAAGCAATTTAAAAAATACAGGTAAACTTACTTTTGAGTTTCACAGAGACTAAGCACATTCTTTCCAGACTCTGATCTATAGAGTGGCTACACAGGCAAGCCTCTGTGTCTACTTGTTAGATACACCAATGGAGGAACGCATGCTTTGCTCCACTGCAAATGTGAAATTGCCTGTTTTACCAAGACTGTCTGAAGTATTCAAGCAACAGCTTGTAACTGTTTTTCCCTGAACCATTTTTAATTGGTTTACATTATGAACTGAGCGATCCAAAAGAATAACGAAAGGCTGATCTTTGGGGCTGGTTCACATGCCAAACAGAAGCCCTCAAACAGAAGGAACCCCTCAAAAAGAGATGAACATCCTCAAAGTCATCTCTCATCTCAATTGCTAAATATTACCCCAAAAGATAGCACATGCTGTTTTTCAAGAAGGATTTTGCTAGTTTAAGATCGTAGCTCAATTAACACCTCTACAACTGCTCTTTGTGCAGACCTGAACTTGATGGTCCAAGTCAAAATCCTAAAGCTCACCTTACTAGCTATGTCAATGATGAGCAGGAAATGCTCACCACCTAACCTTGGACTGCAGAAACGTGGAACAGGGTTGCAGTTTTAAGTTTAGAACTTTATTTTTATTGAATTCTTAAAATTGGTTTACAAAATTTCAATACTAATACACTAAAGTGAAGCACTTCCACCACCAGCGTTGGCTGGAGTCAGTAGGAGCCAGTCCCTTATCAGCTATTTTCTCACTGGGAAAAACTTGTATTTTTTGAAACTGCGTTAGGTGAAAGCTAAACCAACCCACAAAATAGCAACTGTGCCACATGACAAACATGTGAGTACCTCCTAAAAGGTAAGCATGTGCTCAAATCCCATTGAAAGTCACAGGACATTTGCACAATCACACCCTCAGCTCAGTGTGTGTGCTCTCCTAGGAGGTGTTCATCAATTGGTCTTTGTTAGCAAGCTCTCACCAGCACTGAGCAGCAATGGTCATGTACGTATCACTTGAGCAAGTAGGTTCCTATACAGGAATATCTCTTCTATAAAAAAAAAGATCAAGAGGTTTCCTGTGCATACCTCAGACCTACCACTAACGACCAAGGTGAAGATATCAAAGGACACAACCTATTCTCTAAACCTCTTCTCCCTTCTCCTCTGCAGGGACTTTTTTCTGCACTCTTCTAACCTCACTTCCTTTTTCCATCTACTCCACCCCAACTCCTGATTCCCCTACACTTTCATCCCCAGATTTCACTTTTTCCTTCAAATTTTTTACCTAATATGGTAAATACGGTATACCCCCCATTCTGAGATGAAAAGAAATTTAATTCATTATTTTAGTTTCTTTCACCTTAAATATCGCTGCCCAGGATCCCAGTTGCATCTCATATTCCCTTCATCTCAGAACTCACTAAACATGCTATTTACAACACTTACCAATCTCTGGAGCTTCTCCTCTCCAGCTCCACACAAGGCACACTCTAGAACGGCTTCAGCTACTTGCAACCCACCAAACAGTTCATACCACACTAGTGACCTTTTCTCTGGCCAACATTCAAATCCACTACTTCATTTTCACTTTTTTTTTAACCTTAGAGATACTACTGAGAGAATATATCATGCTTATTTTAATTTCTTGCACTTTTCTTCCATCTAGTCCTTCTGCTTACTAACTTAAAATTGTCAGCTCTTACAGATTCTTGTCAAACTCCTCAGAGCAAAAAGGACTTTTGTCCAAGGTCTCTCTTTGCTATCAGTGTCATTTTTTTTCCCTAGACAGCATCTCCCCCTCACACACACACATGCAGAAATTCACCTGTCATCTATCTTCAATCTAGCTGTCACCTCCAAATTACATCCCATCCTATTACTTCGATATTGCCAGTCGAATCGGTATTCAAACCTGAATTAAGTCAGAACAGAAGTCCTGATCCTTCTTATCCTACAAACATTTTCTGCTTTCTCAGTTACAGTAGATAACATCCTGTCACCCACAACTTGTAAACCGAGTATTCCCTGCATCTCTGCCTTTGTCCTTGTTGACCACATCCAGCAGGAAATGTGTTGGACCACAATGAAGGGCAAGCACAACTTCCTTCCTAAGCTAAGTCCATCCTTAGCTACTCTGCTATAGCTGACACCATCCACTGGAGAGCGATTCTGTGATTCTGGTATCATTTACAGAAGTAAGACAACAGATTCATTTTGCTTAAGTAATGCTTGTAAACCAGGCACATAAAAGCTGAGAACACAGAAGATACTCTCCCTCAAAGATACATCAGAGTGCTGGCAATTCCTACATGTTCTAGTTAAAGCATCCTAAATGTCACAAGCTCTTTCTACTGAAAGAAGAAAAGGTACAAGAGACCATAATCATAACCAGAACATACATACAAACAAATGTAATTTGTGACTTAATACAATGGAATACTGCAAATCTAAAAATTGTTCCATCTATATGCGTTAGGCCTTCTGGTAAGGAAGGAGTTGGCCAAAACTAAGTTAAAAGCTACTTTTGGAAGGGTGGTATGGTAAGAACAGAAGCAAAAAGGTAAAACCCAGGAAATATTTCGAATAGCAAAAGTAACACTTCATCTTGCCAAGTAAATTAACAGTATTTTATCTGCAAAATAACAACATACCTAGAGAGAAAAGCAAGAAAATAGTATGCAGGAGTTCAGCCTTCAATCCAAGGTCCTTTACATTAACAAAATTTTCACCTTTCCTCACGTATCTGTTTTAATACTATTTCTGTTCCAGAATAAAAACCAAACCCCATAAACTAAACACAGACTCCGAAGCAGTATCAGACATTGACTAAAAGAGTCAGGCAAGAGCTCTAGTGGGGCCTCAAGATGGGTTTAGGATTGCCAGCCTGTAGAGTGTCAACATACAAATTTATGCTGTCACCTCCATGGAAGGCACAAGCACCCAATGCTCCTGCACAAGACAGACAGCTGAGAAGCACCTTACAGCTCCAAAATGTTTATTTTTAGCCTTGACAGTGCAGCCCAAAGAACCAGCCCCAGTGGCTGAGGAACAAAAGGCTTAGTATCTTACTGCAATTGTCTACCTCCTACATCAAAACAAGCCCACAATAAAACAAAATCCACTAAGAAAATAGCCTTTTGTAATCAAGTGGTGCCACACATCAACTACTGTACTCCAAGGCCCCTCAGTAATCTTGACCAACTCTAAGTTCAGAGGGCAGATAGTGCCCTGGCATTCACGTCTCATTCTGCACAAGCTCAACCTACAGAAGCTTTTCACAACATGCCAAGGACTGCCTCTACTTCCAGTTTACAAAGCAGCTCACAGAGAGCTTATAAAAGAAAATATAGGGTCTTGGATATTTCTTTCAGTCCAAGCCTAAAGGCACCTGACATGGTTTTTAAAAGCTGCCCAATTCCAGCCTGAGCATACAAATTTTAAAATTAAGACCCAGTGGTCCACTCTGCATTCACAGGTCTTTTGACGATAAGGTCAATAAAATACTTGTTATATCAGATCTTACATCTTTACTCAGGGATAGTCCTACTGATTTATTTATTTATTTTTTAATGCAACAAGAGGTATCTTTCTTAATAAACTTCTGCAACTTGACAATGTAACCATCAAAAAGCAAAGGAAAAGCAAATACCAGACAAGGCAATACTTGCATGGAACAAACTCACAAGCCAAGGAAGAGAAGAGAGTCACTCAGAAGTCCACAGGCTGTGGATTTAACAGACTCACTCACAACTCTGACAACTAGGTTGAGTAACTCTATAGAAAAATGGTTGTAAAACATCCCTCTTCAACAGGGAGGGCAGAAAAGGGCTGGGTAATCTAAGAAGAAGCAAACAGAAGACCCTTGTATAAACTGTCAGCTGTTGTTACATCCACAGAAGACAAGAAGGAGACCAACTCCAACTTATTCGTTTACCTGGAAGCCTACACTAGTAATTTTAATCTTGCACCATCTTTGCTACATTCTATTTTTTGCTACATGCTATTAGTTCTACAATACTAATTAAATAAATCCCAGAGGTCACAAAGTAAGGATAAAATTCTCAGTAATTAATCTGCTCAAATTGTAACTCAGTCTGATATTCCTCATGCTACAAATGAATCCTGTGATGTGCTTAAGATTTCTGAAGATGTGGAGTGAAAAAATATTTCAGTACATGATAGGTATAATCAACATTTGCCTGTCATTAAGATGCCACAAGAGCTGAAGAACTGTCAGCATGTTCAGTATTGTAGCAGTGAGATAGCAGCCTTCGCTGAAGTATGGCACGTATGTGAAAAAGAACAACAAAATGGGCAAGAACAACAAAGATAAAAGCTTTTGACCTTTGCTCCAAACTGAAAACATGAATCAGCAAAACAGGAGAGCAGTTTCTGTACTCTTTAACATGCACTTCAGCGTATTTTAAGTCAGCTGCGCTCATTACACCTTCATGCTTGTGCGATGGAGAGCAGGATTCTTCTCCCTTACTCATGGGCTTTGCTAGAGTGAGATCTGGTTTGCCACAGCTCCCTTCCATGCTACAGCAGACCAATGTAGTAGCTACCCTTTGGATCAAAAATTACACATACACTATCAAGTGGGAATAATTTGGGAATATAATAACTGCTACACCAAGGCCTTCAAAAGCACAGATCAGAGTGAATCCTTGGGATCTGACCTTGCTGTTTTCTCAGGTCTGGATGCAGCAGGTAGGAAAAAATGGGAGAAAGACAAAAGTACACAGAGAACAGAAGCAAGGAAATGTGCAAATGAAGGAGGAGTTAAACCAGAAGACACTGACAGACCTTTGAAACACCAAAAGTTTATCTTAGTCTTATGAAGGAGCAGACTTGCTAATAAGAAAAGACTTGAGCACTCCCCTTAATCAGCTTTCGAGGACTAGGAAACATCCCCATCATTAGTCTTCTCAGGACCATGACTTTATTTCTCCCCTGTCTAGCACTGCTTCTGGTGCTAACCTCTGGGAATCTCTCCTTCCAAGCACCAGAAATCATCTCTGCACAGTGTAGGTTGTCATTTGAAACATCTCCTCCTCAGGCTTAATGAGACTGAATCAGCTTCCAAAATGGACAAGGCACAGGGTCAAGAAATTAAACCTTTAAGCTGCTGCTGAGTACAGCCTCTTGCTCCCATTCCTGGCAGCAATCCTGCCTCACCTGACAGCTCTGCTCACTTGTCCCACTCTCTCCCTGCAGCACAGTTACAGGAGGGATGGCAGCAGTTGCCTCATCCCTTGGAAGACCTGCATCATCTCTTTCCAGTAACCATGTGGCAGACACATCAAGTACCAATCACAGAGGCCCCAGAGCAGTGACAGGGAGAACCACCTCCACTTCCCGCTCAAGGAGCCATGCCCAAGCTCCTCTAACTCAAAACACATGTGGACCAAGACCTCTGCTTGCTCCTTGAGCTCAGCACCTGCCTGCTGGGGCAATGATTTGAAAGACAAATTGTTACACCACAACTGAATTGGACCACATGGTACTGTTATTTATGGATCTTCCTCCCATAAAGACTGATATAGAAGAGGGAAAACAACCAAACCCCCTAGTTTTCATATCTAAACTAGTTTTTGTATTCCTTCATGACTCCCACCTGAATCTCAAAAATATGCAGAGGAGACAAGAGAAAGCTGCCCATCCCTCTCCCAAGGCCATGGCAGGAGAGTGTCTCTTGCTTGGCTACTCTGCATCTGTCACTCTACCTCATAACATTTCCCTTGTCCTTGAAAGAATGCAGTTGGAAAGCAAGCCCTCAAGGACAGAGGGTAAGCAAGAGTGGCAGGGGTTGTCTGCTCCAGGAGAGTAGATGTCACTTGTTCAGCAAGACCCTGGGAGACATTCTCTCCAAATGAAGAAGAGTTGAGGTGTCTGCTCTTCTTTCACCAATATTCCCCAAGGTCCCCTCTCCTCCAGCAAAGGACACATGAATGCAAGAGGAAGGATGGGAGAACGGGTGCATCACCACCTCATTTTGAAGTTGAGGGAGTGAAGCAAACTCCCTTTTATTGGAAGGGTAAGAAGTAAGGACTGTGTGTACCTCAGCCACCTGTTGCATCCCCTCCAATGGAGAGGAGAAGTTCCATTTCATGCCCCCTCCCAGTGGGCTGGGAAGATAAAGCACAGTATCATCACTTGCCTAGCAGAGAGGAAAAAGGTAGAGGAGGGAAAACGAGGTATCAGCCATCTCTTCCACCATTCCTCACTAAAGAGGGATCAGAAGTTTGTGTGTGGTGGGGAGGCAGCGGACACATAATTACTGTTTCTACTCTGCTGCTTCTGAAGGAAGGGTGTATTTGCCTTCCAACATTCCCCCTTGAGGGAAGTAGGGAGAATGTTGAAGGCAAATATCCACCTTCATTCACCCTTTGTTTAGGAAAAGGGAGGCATAAGCAATAAGTTTCTCAGTCATGTGCCCTTCCACTTGCTTCTGCACATGTCAAGAGATAAGAAGCTGCCTCTTCCCATGTCTCTGTATGCCAGGTGTGAGTGCACAGATCTCTGTCTCCTTCAGGTGCATATGTACAGGGAGTCAAGAGATGGAAAGGTGCCCAGTTCCCTTTGCAGCTGGAAGTGGCTGAAAAGGTGCCTGGTACATCCTTCCCCCATGACCCTGCAGGGAAGGGTGAGGAGTATCCAGTGCCTCATCCTCCCTGTGTGTGGTGGGGTTGTCCAGTGCCCTCTCTCTCAAGCACATGCTTAGGGATGCCCACGCCGCATCCCCTGTGAGTGTGCCTGAGAGGGTTGGATGCCCAGTGCTGCTATCCCCCCCAACACAAAGTATCCCCGAGACTTGAAAGGGAAGTTCTCAGTCCCTTCTCTCTCAGGTATGTGCTGAAGATGGGCACCCAGGGTCCCTGTATCCCTCATCCTCAAATGCGCCTCTCTCAAGCACATGCTTAGGGATGCCCACGCCGCATCCCCTGTGAGTGTGCCTGAGAGGGTTGGATGCCCAGTGCTGCTATCCCCCCCAACACAAAGTATCCCCGAGACTTGAAAGGGAAGTTCTCAGTCCCTTCTCTCTCAGGTATGTGCTGAAGATGGGCACCCAGGGTCCCTGTATCCCTCATCCTCAAATGCGCACGGGCAGCAAGCCATGTCCGGTCCCCTGTTACCTATGTGGGTGAGCTGGAGGGGCATGGAGGCTTGACCTGGCTGACCCCACGGAGGGGGAGCCCAGTGCAGGGTCTCTGTGAGTACGGGGGATGGCCGGTGTCCCTTGCCGGGGAGGGCGGGAGGCGAGAGGCTGCCC
>NW_009927680.1:19272-41806 GCF_000696875.1 Nestor notabilis | reverse complement strand
TTTCCTATTCGAGCTCATTGTGTAATTAGTGGGGCCCGCTTACTCCATGTAACATTGGGTTGCATGATGTGTAGAGGAGACCCTGCCTGTGAACAGCCAGCCCAGCACAGGCAACTGGGGTGCCAGGAGAATAAACACTACTTAGCAACAACTAAAAACATCGGTGTTATCAGTGTCGTTCCCATGCTGAAAGTCAAAAACACAGCACTGTACCAGCTACTAAGAAGGAAAAAAAATGACTGCTGTAGCTGAACCCTGGACACCCTCTCAGCACAATAGCAGGAAAACACAGCTGAACCTGGAAAAGTTAATGAATTCTGTTCATTGCATCATTAGTCTCCAATTATTTGTTATTGCACAGTTATTTAAGAGCATGTACTAAACATCCAGACTGTTCCCTTTACCAGGATAGTCTCCATTACATCAGGAAATGCTAAGCTGCAGTGCAATTCATTCAGTGCATTTCATGCTTCTCCCAGGAAAACTCAAAATGTGATGGACCACGAGGCTGCAGCTCAAGCTTGACACTGCTTTCTGGGAAGTGGGCCACACCTGTGTCACCCTTTCAGAACACCAGGAGGGCTGTTCAGTCCCCCAGCAACACAGAATGCAGTTTGGCTCATGCATTTGTATTAGAAGCTGGTTTTCACTTATGTGGTGCCCCAATGTGTCTGGAGGTGTGCTCCAGGGCACTCTGTTCTCCCTTGCTCCCTGGTTAGTCTTTCCACCAAGCTCTTAATCAAAGGAAAGATCAGTGTCTCAGAAAAACTGCTTAATTTTCATTCTGGTTTGTGTTTCAGTAACATAAATGTCTTGCCTTCATCTCTGTGTCCATTATACATGAGGACAGAGACCCCACATCTGCTCACTTACCTCATGTTCATGTATTTATTCTTTTTAATTGCAGACAAATCACTGCAGCTGCTGTGTATCTTGCTTTTTTCCTCACTCCTCTGCTTCTGCTGCCCGGCACATGTCTGCCTCTGCCTCCTGCATCACCTCTGCCTCCTTCATCGCCTCTCTTGCATTTCCTTTGCATCTTGCTTTACCTCTGCCTTCTGTATTACCTCTGCCTCCTATATCACCTCTCCCTTCTGCATCTTCTGTGCCTCCTGCATCCTTCTCCCTCCTGCATCTTCTGTGCCTCCTGCATCCTTCTCCCTCCTGCATCTCTTCTGCCTCCTGCATCTCTTCTGCCTCTCATTGTCTCTCATTTCTACATTGCCTTTAGATCCTGTATCACCTTTAGTTTCTGCATCATCTGCCCCACATGAGGGGACATAGGCAGAGCCATTTCAGCTTGGGGCAGCCAATACTGGTACCACATAGGACATAGTTTGATGCCCCTCTGTAGACCTTACTGAGAAAAAGCTGTAGGTGAAGGACGGTGTTAAGCAGCAGTAATTACTCCCCTGGAGAGGTCACAGCCTTCAGCGAGATCTCTTAGTGCTTTCTGAGGAGCAGTTTTAGATGTAAAATCTATTTCCTAAAAATTGATCTTTCCTTGCCGGTTACTTTCTCTTCTTTCTCCTCCAGACTTTTGGGTTTTTATCCCTAGAGGGAGAGGGACCTTGGGAATTTACACATCATATCTGTCCTTTTTCTCTCACCTTGCTTTGTCCTTAAATTAAAACCTGGCTTTAGCTGGGACAACTGATGGTGTGCCATGTGTGTCCTGGAGGCTTTCACTGCATTACAAGACCGAGCAGGCAGAACTGGTCTCCGCTTTGCCTTCACACTCCTATGTCCCTGGAACAAAGAGCACAAAGAGCAAGCTCCTGAACATAGAGTCAGGCTGTAACCAAGGAATTGTAGACTGTACAGTGACATGGAACTGCAGTGCTGTCAGCAGCCCATGGATCTTTCTGCCTCCCAACTCCTGCCTCCTTGGCAAGGGGCTGCACAGCAGAGGTTTCTTAGGCTTACACCTTGTTGGCAAATTTGGGCTAAAAGTCAACAAAATATGGCAGGGTTCTGGCACCAAAAGGCACTTTTTAACATTTTGTTTAACAGCAGAAGCTATCTATCATCTAGATGATTACTTTTCCATAAAGATGACTGGGGTGTGGAGAAAAGAAAGAATAACACCATGTATCAGGACACAGCATCTTATAAGAGGTGCAGGATGCTGAGTACTTTTTTGTTGAAAACAAGCTTTGGGAGAAAGGTGAAGAAAGAGAGGAAATTATAAGGGACTGTGACAAACAGGCTTTTCAGGGGAAAAAAAACCCAACAAACCAAAAACAATTGTAAGATTTGTTATGGAGAAAAATCTTTTCATGCCTTAAAATCACTAGGGACTGTGACCATAAGAAAGCACTGTACTAGCAGCCAAAAGTCATCTGAAAATGATATTTTTCATAGGGGGCCTCCTTTGACCCCATTAACTGTGGACATTAGAGTATTTTCATGTTCTTTTTTATCCTGTTAGACATTCACTGGGCCTTCAGTTACGCTGTGCTGTCACTCAGGTCCTAAACGATGGTCTGTGGTTGCTCTGATGTGTCAATGAAAGACGTTTAAGAAAATGACAAACAAATGTCTCTGGCCTTCAAGAAACAATTTTCCAAAGGTTGAACTCATATTGACTCATCCCGGTGCAGCAGAGATGTGCTGAGCGCTCTTGTTGCAGCCTACAGGGAAGCAGAAGCGTTTCCTGTGAGAGAAAATAGTGGAGGGGAGCCAGGAATGAATAAGCAGCCTTATTGCATTGGGGATTAAAAACTTCCTCCTATGAAAGGGCTGAGTAGGGCTCGTTAAAGCATTGATGAAGACAAAGAACAAAATTATGATGGAGTAGACAGCGTAAAATTATAACCTACAGCTTTGGGGTAGGAAGGAAATGAGCAGTAAAGGAATTGGCCTGTGTGGGAGCAGGTTTCTCATCTTCTCCTGGAGCATCTTGCCATGTCACATTGCTAGAGGTAATGTACTGGGCTGAAGGAGTTTCTGGTGAACCTCTGTTCCAACCCTGTATTCCTTTTTCCCAGGGCAATGCTGCCCAAGCTGGACAGAATCTTTCCTGAGCATCAGCATGCTGCTCTCTAATGCCACTGCTATTGCCATCACCTACAAACCCCCAGCTTTAAGGTGCTTTTCTAAGAGGGTTTTATCTTGTAGATCCCATGTTCAGCATCAGTACCTACACATCATGCCTGAAACACATTTGCACTCAAAGCATGGTGCTGTGGGTCTGGGGTGGATGGTGGGCTTTTTTCAGACCAAGGCTTCTGCACTTCTCTTCGATGGCCACCAGCCTTCCCAGGACAGGAAGCAGGAGCAGGGAGTGACAAATTGCCCTACAGACAGTCTGAGACCCTGACTTTGGAGCCAGGCCCTGCAGAGTCAGGGCCAGCAGAGATGGATGCATATCACACAAGTACTTCAGGAAGAGCTGCTGCGCTTCCAACAACCGCGCAGGGACCCTTGTGCATCAGAGATACTCATTTTGATCCAGCCACTTGAATTGCCTGAAGGAAACCACTGGAGTTTGCTGATGTGCTGGGGGTTTGTGACATGTTTCCTAATTTCCTGCTGGGAGAGTTGAGATGGGTTGACCGGGCCGATGTTGAAGGGAAGAGCATTAAATAGGCTTTTGCTTTGTCTCACTGAGTGATAAGCATCCATCACCTAAGGAACTTCAAAGCCTGATAGACACGGGGGTTCTGGGACCCCCAACACCAAAGGGATATGGACCTGCTTGTGTGAGTCCAGAGGAGGCCACAAAGATGATTCTGAGGGCTGGAGCTGCTCTGCTCTGGAGCCAGGCTGAGAGAGCTGGGCTGGTTCAGCCTGGAGAAGAGAAGGCTCCTTAAGGGGAGACATTAGAGCAGCTCCAGTGCCTAAAGGGGCTACAAGAAACCTGGAGAGGGGCTTTGGACAAGGGCCTGTAGAGACAGGACAAGGGCAGCGGCTTTAACCTGCCAGAGGGGAGACTGAGATGAGCTCTGAGGCAGAAGCTCTTCCCTGTGAGGGCGCTGAGGTGCTGGCACAGGGTGCACCATCACTGTCAGTGTTCAAAGCCATTGTGGAAGGTGTCCCTGCCCTTCCAACTCTAACCATTCTATGATTCTATGATACAATTTGGCAAGGGCTGTAGACAGAGAGCATAAATCTCATTAGACCATCCGATACTGTTGCAGGGGGGAAAGACAAGTTCCCCTGTTGAACCTCCACTGCTCATTCCATACCACCTTTGTCTGGGAGCTCTCCAGAAAAACATTACACAAATGCCATTTACATAGGAAAAGTCACCATCCTCTGAAGTCTTTTCCGTCTTCACCCTTCAAATGCTACCAAAATGATCATGAAAACAAATTTGCAGGGAGCACACCAAGCTAGAGCACCACATGCGAACCCCATCCTGCAGACATGGCCAAAAGCACTGCCTCTCACAGTGTCATCAAACTACACTGTGTGCATCTCACGCTATGAAATCCTTCTGTCTGGAGGGATTCAAATGGTCTTGCAGAAACTAGATGTGAAAACTAAAGCTACTCTATGAATTTGCATAGCCAATGTGCATGAGAAATCCCCCATCAGCGATGAGATACTGTCCTCCTAAAGCAGATGCTTTGCAATGTCTCTGACCTCTGAGGCATGATCCTCCAGGGACACCTACAAAGTAATTTCAAAAAAGAGAATTACAATTTTCAGTAACAGGATTTAAAATTCACATCTCCACCAAACATCAGGGATGCACCATCTTTCTCTGCCCATCCTCTTTGCTAAATGCTTTTGCATTCAACAGGCAGTGACAACTGCCTTCTCTTTTTCTCTCTCTATTAGCTGTGAAAGATGTAATACCTGCAGCACTGGCTAATTTCCCCCTCTGCCCTCCAGGAACTACCTTTTGTTCCTCTTAAATTACTCAATCTATTCACACAGTCAAGCTTTGCTTTGCTTTAAAGAATCATTCCCAGATACCATTTCCCTCCCCCAGCTTCATAAAAGAATTTTTTAAGAAAGATGTGAATATCCATCCTACTCTTCATGCAGCCCCAGGGTATCTGCACACACCCACCTCCTGTGCCACCAACTGGGTGCAAGACCGAGGAGAATGTGAAGCTTCAGCAGTGAGGAGTGTCCTTGGGTTTGCCACTTTTCTGGTTTTATCTTTTCTTCATGAAAAACAAACTTTAGGAGAGCCTGAAAAGGCAGAAGACTGAACCTAAACAGAATTTCACGGCAATTGTTACAGACTCCTAGAAGGACTTAGGGTGGAAGTGCCCCAGAGGTCTGCAGGCCAACCTCCTGGTCAAAGCAAGATTCCTCACTTGCTCAGGCCACTCTTAATGCATCTTTTTAATACATAAATGGAGCTTATAAAGAAGGATTAGAAAGACTTTTTTTACCTCCACCCATAATGACTAGACAAGGGGAGATTGAGATTAGATATAAAGAAGAAATTTTTTACAATGAGAGTGGTGAGACATGGGAAGAAGTTTCCGAGAGAAGCTGTGGCTGCCCCATCCCTGGCAGTGTTCAAGGCCAGCTTGGATACAGGGGCTTGGAGCAACCTGCTCTAGTGGAAGGTGTCCCTGCCCATGGCAGGGGGTTGGAGCTGGATGAGCCTTAAGGTCCCTCCCAACCCAAACCATCCCCTGACTCTCTGATTCTGATGCATGGGATGTCTGTGACCCCAGTGCTCATGAGAGTACCAATTGAAAAAATGGTATTTATCAGTCCCTGTGAAGGTGGGGATGTGGAGGGGTTCCCCACCAAGAACCAGTTCTTTACTGGTGTTTCTGATGTTAGAAGATACAACAGTCTACCTTGTTGCTCTTCTTTTTTCTTGAAAGCAGAAAGGTTATCAGGCCATCACAAGCCCCCTGCAAAACACTGGGGCTGTTTTGGAACACAAGGGAATGACTTAGTAAAGATGAAAAGCCTGGGCAAAACCCCAGTAACAACCAAAATTTAGAGGAAAACATGCTTTTGGTAGCACCTTCCCAGAGAACAGAGCATGTGGACCATCATGGTTATTTATGTAGCTTTCTCTGGCTCATGAACTATGCTTCTTTCTCAGCCCACCGCTTCTGCACATGCAGTGAAGGTCTGTCTAGACCAGAGGCTGCAAACAGGGACCACACCATGCCACTTGCTCATCATGAGAGCAGCATGCATTCATGCATGCACCCTGCACTGGCTCACACACAGATGCCTCGAAGAAAGCAAATCAGAAGACAGAACCTCAGAGGTGCACTGGAGCACCCACCAGTGCAGACGGGTGCTGTGCAGACCCACGACAGGAACATGTTGAACCCATGTGATTTCCCTGCTGCTCATACTGCAGAATGCACAAGGGCGCACCCCTACAGGTATAAAGACATACACATCAAATCTTTGCCAGGGTCCCATATCTCTTCACCACATCAGCTCACTTCCAGACCTCAAATATGACAGCACAGGCACATTTCTATTCCCCAGGAAGTTTCCCCCCAAAAGCAGCCCAATGACTCCACAAGTGAGCACCTGAGAAAATGCAGAGGCCTCAGATACCTGGAGATAACAGTAGTCATTAAAAAGGCATAAACAAAGGGCATCATGATTGTTTTGCCACATCTCCAGACTTGAGAGGAGGCTGAAATAACCTTTACATAATCCCATTAGCATTTCCAGTGAAAATAACAGCATTTTAGGAGGCAGAACAATGTCTTTTCTTATCATCCAGAAAGGTCAAAGGTATTTTTCTGATTTAATATTTTATAATTGATATTAAGCCACACAGAAGAATAAGGCAGCAGGTGGGAGTGACAAAGCAGAAGCTGCCCTCTACTTTTCCAGTAACATATCATCCAGCAGCCGGGCAAGAGCCAGGTCTGGGAGCAACACCCTTTTTCTATCGACTTTACAGGCAAGAGGACTTTCTGTTGTGCCCTGCTGTGGTAAGGACCCTAGATGCTCCTTCAAGCTCACAACATCACCACTTGACACTGTTTCACCCTCACATCTCTTCAGAAACTGACACTCAAGCTGCTACAGTCCAGTGGATGAAAAACCTTCAGCCTGCTTGTCATCCTCTGTCCTTCCCCTGCTGGGGCAGGGTGCTAGCACAGCCCTGGCCAAACTGCTGCAGCCTCCACACTGGGAAGGGGTGAGACAAAAAGAAAGCTGAGGAGAAGAGATCACTGTGGATGGGGGAGTGCGAGTGAGAAAAGAGGAAGGGTGTAGAGGCTGGGGTCTCAAAAATAGGTCGTGCTGCTTCATGAGGAACCAAGGCAGTCAGCACACACATGGACATCCATCAATGGTGTCCACGATGATGACCTTGCCTGCAGAGTAGCAGCAGGTTGGGACCAGCACCCCTTCTTCAGGTCTGCAAACAGCCCCATCTCATGGGCCCTGTGGCCAGGCAGGGACAAGCTGTTGGCTCAAGGGACTTGCAGTCCAGTGTTATAGTGGGTGCTCCATTGGTGCACAGGAGCTGTGACCATGCAACACTTGGGTAAGTATCTCCTGTTTTTTATCTCTGGTAGGGAATGTAAATTAGGAGGTTATTCTGTGCTGAAACATTCTGGAAAGAGCTGAAATCTCTCACTTGTCTCTTCCATCTGTTTATTTTTACCACTTAATAACACGTCTGTCTTGCCAACTATTCCTGACAACTGCAAGAAAATCCAACTCAGTGAAGACAGCTTTATCAAAGAGACATTAGCTCTTCATCATTGTGTGACACCACGTCAGTTCTTCTCATGTGTATAAAGTCTGGTCTGTGACTTCAAAGAGTGTCTACCATCTCTTTGAGGAGCTGATATGACCAATATACTTGAAATTGTTGATCATTATGCAAAAGGTTATCCACACTGTGAAGATAAGAAGCAACTTCAAGGATTCTCATTTGTTTCATGATACACTTCTCTCTGCACTGCCACATGATGTCATAGAGTAATTTCAAGTGATTAGTAACAATGGCAAAACAGTCGTTGAAATAATCTTTGATAGGGGAGAGAACTCTTGGACCATATGAAAAGGCCATGCTATCAATAATTTCTCACCATTAATAAGATCCTAGTCTGCAGACTTCACCATGACACCAAACTGGCTTCTATCTTCGCTTTCCAAAGAGGCATCCCACTCTCTGCAGAGGGGTAGCTTGCATAAGTGCACATCAGTGGTGCTCATCTTCTTTTTTCTATGGGTAATCTCAGGTTTATTGTCCTTGCAATGAATGGCTTTGCTTACCCCTTTTATTTAAAACTATTCTCCTGGTTTCATTCCTAAGCAATCTGCTGTTGGGGAGGCCTGGAAGAACTGAACCTGAACCAACTTACAGAACTGTTTTCACACCTTTCCCTTATTTTCTAGGTCTGCCATAAATTTGGAACAAGCTGAGCTGAGCCAATGTCCTTGTTTGCTCTTTGGACAGGGAGCAGAGATATTTCACTGGAAGAGCCTTGCATCCCCCAGTTTGCTGTTCAGAATCACTCTGAACACATCTACTCTTTTGAACATGTATTCTGGTAGCAAAATCACAGAAGTGTTGGCTGGAAGGGACCTAATCCAACCTCCTGTTTGAAGCAGGACGACTGCCAGCGTTCGGAGAGAGGACAGCTGTGGGTGTCTCCATGTGCAAAGCATGATGGATAAAGGCCATCTGTGACACACTGCCTTTGATAGCACTGCCTGGATTTAACGATTCAAGACCTCCTTACTAGTCCTGAGTCTGGTATCTTACAGAATCATAGAATCACAGAATGGTTTGGGTTGGAAAGGACCTTAAGATCATCTAGTTCCAACCTCCTGCCATGGGCAGGGAAACCTTCCACTAGACCATGTTGCCCAAGGCCTGTCCAACCTGGCCTTGAAATCTTCAGTTACTGTCTGGTGTACAGTCTTTTTATGCTTATAGGAAGTAGACGGCCACTACCTGGTATTTCAGAAGTGAACCTCAGCTAATGACCTAGTGAGTGCATTTTAGAAAAAAAAGCAATTCCTCTCTGAGGTCAGTTCAAGACATCACCCTATCCAATCATTGCCTACAGGAAAGGTAGCATAACTGCTAAAGAACATGACAACCTGCCCTTTGGGAAGCTCCTTCCTTCCCTGGGAAGGAATGGCCACCTAATGCCTTCAGGATCTCTCCTGCCTGTATGAGAAACTACCAGGGAGGGAGGACCAAAACAGCATTATTAAGTCTTGCAGTCTCCCTGTATGTCCCTCTGTATGTTCTACCACACTGCACACATCCTTTCCATAAGGGGCCACCCAGGCCCAGACCAACTAGATCAGCATAGAGGAAGTTCTACAGACCCTGCTGTCCTGGGGAAAAAAAAATAAAATCCTCAAGGTTACAAAGTTTCAAATGCTTCTGTGGTTGGAAAGGCCAGAAAAGAGCCTGAGGTTGTCCAGTGGCAGAGAACATTTCAGCTCATCACTTTGACAGCCATACACAACAGCAAACAGCAGCTATAGTGGGAGGTGTCAAGCAAGTGTATCTAGTGCACAGCACCACTATCTCTGCCCCATAATGCAAAGTAGGAAATGATCTGGCAAGTTCTGTTGTAGTTATTATGGAAAATCTCTACCAAGCGTAAAGTGAATCTACCAGTTTCTAAAGAGTAAATTCCAATTCACTCTTGTGTGCGGGAGATTTGTTCCAAAAAGCTGGTAAGTGAAATGGCTCAACATTCCCCTATACTGATTTTTTACCCCCAGAAACAACTCCTTCAGTGAAACTGTGCTTTAGCCAGTGCCCCATGTGTGCTGTCACTCTGCTGCAGCAGAGACATTTTGTGACCCCATCTAGGGCTTTCCCTAAGGTTGCTCAAGGAGAGGAGACACCTCTGGGATGCTCCCTCACCCCAACAGCAACCAGACCTGTGCAGCAGGCAGTGTAACCCTGAAAGAGCAAATGACAAGCTGCTGCTTTGCACAGAGGAGGCATTTTCAACTCTTGAGGCCACTCCACTAAAACCACACAGCATCCAGTAGTCTTATCCACACAACACTTACCACTCTATGAGATATGCTTATTATCTTCACTTCATGCTGACACCGTACATGCCACCCACTTTTTTGCAACCTCCCCAGGTTATAGCACAGCTTGCTAATCATCCTGGTCCGCTGGGCTAATCCCGCTATAAGTGTGTCACAAAACACCTGCATATCACCGTTTTTTACTAAACAAGCAACAGAACTCAATGGCTGCTAGTACAGCTGGGATGAAAGTTTGTTGTGTCTGAACTCACTAATATGACTATGGTGAGAGATGACCCAGGAGACGGTGGAGGTGCTTGGCCCTCTGTTGCACACTCTAGATAGGTAAGGAAGAAAATATGTCTTCCCACTACAGAGGATGGAAATGTCCACAGGTACCCACCATCAGGCCCCAGTCCTTCTGTTTTGTATCAGAACCTTTGCTGAGTTCTATAGGAGACAGCTGTCGCCCAGAGCCAGCAGGGGTGGCTGAGTGTCTCATGAGAGGCTGTACAAACCAAGAAACTTCCCATCTTCTGCCCTGCCTCCTTCTTGCATACTCGGGAACAGCACACAGCAGCAATGCCTCAATGGTGTCTGAAACACTCACAGTGACATGCAGATGCCTCTGCTACCCAAAGGTGCCAGGAAGATCCTCATGGCATGAGGACATGCTTTGGTGTCATCTACCTCCATAGCTGAGACATGAACCCATTGCTTCTGATGCCTTATCCCTAGCTTGCTGGTTTACTTGTGTGGCCAATTCTTCAGGTGTAGAAAGACCTGCCTCACACTTTATCTGTCTCTCTGGTTGAGGCTGGTGAGTGGCTGGTCCAGGACCAAACTCCCCTTTCCTTCCTTTGGTCATAAAATAGCCAATTGAGGACAAACCTTTATGAATCTGCTGCCAACAGAAGGGTGCCAGGCTTGGGTGTATATGCCAGTGCACATGTAACAGGTTTCTTGACTGCATGCTGCACCAGTGATTTTCCAGTAACTAAATAGAACCCAGGCAGAATTGGCATGTCCCTGATTCTGACTGTCTTGTTTTCTCACTCCATTTGGGCACACTTGCCTTGTTTTGTCAGGAACTGCCAAACATCAACAAAAGAGCTGAGAACTTCATCCCAACTGAACTCTGTAGAAGAGCACGTCAGGCTGCTGAGCAAGGTCCCTCCCTTCAGTACATCTGCATTAGCAGAGAAGAAAAAAAGGGCAGCTACCTGAAAATAAAATGATATTGGTGTTGCTGTTTTCATCAGAGATTAATGAATGTTTTAAATCTTTGGTTCACTTGGTGATTCTCAGAGAAAACATAGGAAAAGCAACTATATTGCCTGCATAAGTGTTTCTAAATGCTGTTTGTAGTCCCTGGGCACAGACTGGCACAGAAACAGTGGGAAGTGGATGGTAATGGCTGTGGCTATGAATGGATAAGTGAAGGTATGGAGGCAGAGAAGGAATGTAAATTAGAGCTGATTTCTTCGTGCCACTTTGCCTGCAGTTATGCATCTAATGAAGGAGTCCCAGCATTTAATGGGTCTTGTAGTCCTGGGAGAATCACACTAAGTAATGGACTGGTTTTCTTACTAAAGGTAGTATGAAGACTAGGCATTGTCCAGGCATAGCATCTTTGCAGGCTATGTCCCTTCAAAGAAATGCAATAGAATAGCATCAGATTTCCAGGCTTTTAAGTTTGGAGATACCACCTGCTACTTCAGTGTATGAAAAGGCATGGAAATGTACTCAAAATCAATGGGGAGGGAGGAATAACCTTGAAATGACACCACAAGGTAGGCATGATACAAGCTGTCAGGTGGGAAACAGTGGGAATAATGGCTGCTTGCTGCAGGTCAGTGTCATGGCAGAGAGCAAGTGACAGAGATGCAGCAGCAAGAGGTGAGGTCAGGTCACATAGATGTGAAGGTAAAACAGCATTGTCCAGGAGGCAGGATGGATGGAAGGAGCAGCAATGACAAGATGAATTAAGCATTGAGTGGGCAGAGGCTGTTGGGACTGCTTGGCCACAGGCATGCTGTAAGCAGAGTATGAAATGCTGGTGCATTGCATGGAGATGGGTGCTCCCTCCTTCCTGCTCTTCAGGCTGGCCACAAGGAGCTTATGGCCCCCAAGGACTATGGATGCAGATTGGGAAGGATGTGATCAAGAGAAGCACAGTAATGTTGGATGAGTCGCCCAGCCTCAATGCTGGGATATGAAAGCCTATATTCAGTTGAAAATTGACCGGCACTGAACAGTTATATCACCATGAGGGAGTTCAGATTTCACATGTAAGAGGGATGAAGGCAGACAGAGCTTCACCCCCTCCTACAATGAACCCAGCTGGCTGTAGGGCAGCAGGCTGCCATGGCCAGAGGCTCAGGATTCAAACTCCACTTTTGCAATTCAGCTTTGCAAGTGCTTATGTTCTTGGTTATAACTGACTGAGGTGGATGGAAACTTGGTGGTAGCCCTGGGCTTGGCTGCAGGGTGTCATTGAAGGAGCAGAAGAGCTGGTGACAAGGGACAAGTCCTATGGTTGGCACTGGGACAGAAGGCCTCTAAGCCTGACCCAGCCACCCGAAAGCCCCACTTTACAAAGGAGACAGATAATTCACAATAAATCCTGACATTTTAGCTACACGTTTCACCTGACATTATTTCATCCTATCTCATGTCACTTGATCCACCTTCTAAATCCCAACTTCAATATGCAGTTACCTAAAAAAAGAAACATGTAAGAGCCTAGAAGGCAAATTCAAAACACAAGAACCCAGTAGGTCAATTGCCACACCCTGGCAATTACGGCAATTAGAGGATAAAATAAAGACAGTTCACTTGGAGCCACATGAAGCTTTTCTGCATCCAAAAACACCAGCAGTGTTTTATTTAAAAAAAAATAAACATGCTCACTTTGAATGAGATTAACATTCACACAAGGTGACATTTGCCATGATTAGGTGAACCAGAAACACATTTTGCCCCAACAGTATAGAAGGGTGTGTATAATCCTCATAGAGGCAATGAGACTCACAGCTCCTAAATGCCTGCATAGACATTCTCAGTGACCTGTCTTAAGCTTCTGCTGGTGTTGAGTTGATCTTTGGTTCTCCCTTCTATTAGTTCATCATTTTCTGGTTTAGCTTCTCTCTCAGACATATTTAAAATACATCCTGTCAATTATTTATTGTTTTTTACATTTTCTCCCAGTAGACTTCCTAGACTTTAGCCAGATGGGGCCCCTTGTCTTACCCTTGGCTCTGCTCACTGTCAAGAGAATAAAAGCCTCCCCTGTTCTCTTTGGACAGGTTTCCAGCACTTGCAGGATGGTTCATCTGGAAGGAACATTTCCTATTTTTTTCATGATGCAACAGACACCATAGATAGAGACGCAAGTATCTTCACTGCTGGAGAACCACAGTTTAGAAAATGCTCTCTACACCACCCTTTTAAACCAAGACAGAAGACAGAGCTTGGACACTCTTACCACCCCACCATCCTTGACCTCTCAAGAAGTCTTTAAGTCTTTCTTTCAGAGGACCACACAGCCAGAAAAAAAGAGACCTCTGGCAGTCTCTAGTCCAGCACCCTGCCAAATCACAGAATCATTAGTATTGGAAGAGACTTCTGGAGATCCAGTCCAACTCCCAGATCAGTTCATTAGCACCTTCTCCAGTCCAGAGTGAACTGTCCTCTGAGGATCATAGAATCATAGAACAGTTTGGGCTGGAAAGGACCTTAAGATCATCCAGTTCCAAACCCCCTGCCATGGACAGGGACACCTCACACTAGAACATGTTGCCCAAGGCTCTGTCCTTGGACACTTCCAGGGATGGAGCATTTACCACTTCTCTAGGCAACCTGTGCCAGCACCTCACCACCCTCACAGGGAAGAACTTCTGCCTTATATCTAACCTGAACTTCCCCTGTTTCAGTTTAAAACTATCACCCCTTGTCCTATTTCTACAGCCCCTGATGAAGAGTCCCTCTCCAGCATCATTGTAGCCCCCTTTAGATATTGGAAGGCTGCTCTGAGGTCTCCACGCAGCTTCTCTTCTCCAGGCTGAACAGCCCCAATGTTCTCAGCCTGTCTCCATTTGGGAGGTGCTCCAGCCCCTCATCATCCTCGTGGCCTCCTCTGGACTTCCTCCAATAGCTCCATGTCCTTCTTGTGTTGAGGACACCAGAACTACACACAGTGCTTAAAGTGGGGTCTCACGAGAGCAGAGTAGAGGGGCAGGATCACCTCCCTTGACCTGCTGGTCACACTTCTATCGATGTAGCCCAGGACACGGTTGGTTTCTGGGCTCAAGCACACACTGAAGCCGGCTGATGTTCAGTTTCTCATTGACCAGCACCCGCAAGTCCTTCTCTGCAGGGCTGCTCTGAATCTCTTCTCCGCCCAACCTGTAGCTCTGCCTGGGATAGAGATGATGGGGTCATTGGTCCCTGTTGAACTCTGACCATCCTCCCAGGCCCTTGCTGAGCAATCACCTGGACCTATGGTGTAACCTTAATCACAAAAAATATTAGAGAAGCGGGCAGGGAGGGGACTGTGCTCACTTGGGTTGTCCTTTGGGCCCTGCTCACCAATGGGTCTCTCTAGACAGCTAGGTTCTCCACAAAAGGCAGTGCATGAGGTTGCCCACAGTGAATGCACAGACAGGCACTTAGAAAAAAAATCTTGCACTAATAACTTAAGGTTCTTCTTCCTCCATCCTGATCTTTTCCATCTCTCACATGGAGGAAATTCTGCATCTGAGAGGAACTCAGGACTGCACAGGACCTAACAGCCTTTAATGCCCCTGTGTACTATGCTAGAAGGGACACATGTACCTACCTAGTGGCTGCTACTGATGGAAAACCAGCCTCCGTTGTAAACACACACTGGATGGAACATCCAACTTTCCTTTTCCTGGAAAGCAATTGTCTTGCCCCAAGTATAAATACATTCTTGAGAAATACATAAATACATAACTTAAAACCTGCTTTGGCACAAGCAGGACTCTCAAGGAAAGAAAACCACACTGCAACCCCAAGGGAGAGCTTATATGTTCACGCAGTTCCATCTGCTTCCCTTGGTCAAGCCTTGTGTCCCCTGCATGAGTGCGATGAGAGCCAGCAGCTGTAGCTGGGTTTTGAGGCTGCATCACTATTCTCCACAGGTCTGTAGTGTTTATGGGTTCCTCATCACATTTAATGCTATCACGTTGGCTTTCAAGCAAAGCCCAGTTCACAGAAAGCATCAAGTGGTGTGCCTTGAGCAACGTGTTTTTCCTGGCAATGTTATGACTGCTGCGGTGGCCCTGTCCTCCACTAGACATGACAATGACTCCTTGCTGATCCTACCTCTCCCATGGGATGGAGTTATTTGCAGTGGGCTTCAGGGCCCACATGCTACAGCATGCGGATGGGAGAAACCTTTCCAGAAAAGCAGCCTTGGCCTCATTTGGACAGGGCAGTTGCCGAGACTGGAATTCTCCCTCCGATGGATTCTGATGTATTTAGCACCCAAATAACTGTTGCCTCTATCAAAAATAGCAGTTCCCAAGGCTGGGCATGTCAGCCCATGGGGTCAGGGGTAGTCCTGCCTTGGGCCAGCCTGCAGCAATGCTGAGCAGAGCTCACTCAGGTCGCTCTCATCATTCTCCTCTGGCTCACTGCAGGAGTTGGAGGGGTTGCTGCTGGGCAAGCTGTGGCCAAAGCCTGTCCTCATTGATGCTTGTCCCTTCAGGTCTGTGTTCAGTGCTGCCGCGTCCCGGAGGCACACACCACCTGCACAGGCAGGAGGTCTCCAGTAGTTTGGCTGGGAGTAATTAATCTGGCTGAAAACCTGTCCTAGCAGGGATTTCTGGAGGGTTGTCTGCAGGCTTTCACAAATCCTCTGCTTCGTGCTCAGCTGGGTATAATGCAAATCCAACTGCAGGACCACGTCTGCCTGGAAGCGGAGAGCAAATGTCACAACATGAATCGGAGACTAAGACCTGAAGCAGAGCTTTTTCACTGCTGCTGCTACTGTCAACAGAAATGCCAAACTTGGCTGGCTGGTCTGCAGGCTCACAGCCCCATGCTGTGGCGTGATGGAGCAATGCCTCTGCCAGACAAAATGAGCTGTTCCATACACTCATGATGTTTGTGGGCCTCGGCCACAGTTTCTTGATTTCAGAACTTCTCCTGAAATCAGGCCACCTCACTGGAGGTCTCATCAGCCCTGTCAGGGCACTGTCACTGCCAGCATCACCTCTGAGATGCTGGCACAGGGAGCAGGATTGGATGGGGACTGCACCCATGCAAAGAATGGCACATCTGTCCTGGCCATGGCACAGGACTGCTGCACATGCGAGAGGAAAGCATGCAAGGGAAGGGACAGAACCACTTAAACACACATTGCACAGTAAAAGCCAATGGTTTTAAACAGCAGCGCTCCACAGGGATCTGTTTGCAGTCTAGGACTATTTTAGATTTTTATACAAGATGGTGAAGAAGTCAGAAAATAACCATATTCATGGCAGTCAAACCCCTGACCATGAACCCAAGCATGGGGCTGTGCCTGAGATGCCTGGCTGTACAAAGCAAGGAGATGTATAATAGAGCAAGAAGATTTTGGCAGGCAATGCATGGTCCAGGTCTCCTGTCTGCACTTAAAAGCAATGCGGAATGCTTGGGAAGGGTTCAGAAAAGAGCTCCAGGAACAATCAAGGACTGAAAGAGCTGCCATATGCTGAGGCATGTCACGCACTCAGAAAATGGAGCTCGTTGTAGGCAGATCCAGGCAGCAGCTCAAGAGCAATGTTTGGTGGGAGTCTGCATGGAGCAGAGCAGATGAGCAGCTGGCAAGATCCACTGCCTGGGTGTTAGAGGAAAAAAGAAATCAGATGAGAAACAAGGCGCTCACTGATATTTGGGGAGAGAGAATCTGCTGGAAGAAACAAGCCAGGGGTCTAGCAATTCTGCCTCTCTCATGGGCTTTAAATAGTTTGAGGGTTTGCTGAAGTGTGCCAAACAGGCATAGCTTGGGTCAGGTGTAGTAGTGTAACCCCAATAGCAGGAGATAATCCCTCCCGCTGCTTGAGATCCTGGCCAGCCCGTGAACAAGCACACAGCCTAGTGAGACATCCTTCGTCCAAAAGATTTGGATCTGATCTCCCATGGTTGATACAGATAAATTACAGCCTCTGTGGCTGGGCAGCACAGAAAAACAGACTGAACCAAGGGAAAGAAGATGGGTTTTGTGCCTTGAAGATGTACAAGCCCCTGTAACATCAATCTGGATGTTGCGCTAACAGAGGCATGCCAGGCATCGTCCACACAGAATCACGAGACACACAGAGGGACATATCCAGCTCGAGTTAGTGGGTATGGGGAGTACAAGCTATGTGAGGGTGCAGGAGAACCACAGATATTTGCACTTGGCAAATATCTACCTGAATTTTCTGTAGTCCACCGAGCTGGAAGACAGAGTCCAGCTCCTCCTGCTTGTACACAGAGGTGAGCAGGAACTTGACTTGGTCCCAGTGGCTCTCTTTTGGGATGACCACACTGTCCATCTCCTGCATCAGAAAAATAAGAAGAAACATAAGGAAGTTTCAGCATCAGCCTGCGCATGGAGGTGCAACTGCCCATCAAACATGCTGCTTCTCTGCACAGAGCAGTGCCCAGGGCTGGCCTGTGCCCTTGGCACTTTGGCTGGTGGAAATGTTGCATACCCTCATGGAAGTACTACACAGTGCAAGCAACAGAAATGCAGAAGCTTTTACACACTCGCCTAGTGCATATCAGTGGGAAGACCTAGCTAACTATCCCATGAGTGCATTTACTGGGAAAATTGTGGTAATAATAGGATTTCCAACAGAGCAGATAGCAGCAACAGCCAGTCTCATAACTGGAGGAGGGAGAAAGTTTTCCAAACACAGAGCTGGAGGAAGCAGAGTTGTACTGGGTGCAGAGTTAGCCCCCCACCAGCTACAGAACTGACGATTCTTGAGGAATTACTCAAAATCATCCAAAACAGCCCCATCTCTATGGGATATTCTTCAGAAATCATCATATATTAGAGCTGCTAATAGCACAAGAAGGGACAAGGAATAAGGGCCTTATGAAATAGCATCTGGATTTGAGCCCTCCAGGATGGGCGACAGCCCACAATCCACCAGCCCTTTCCATTGAGAAGGCGCTTACCTCTGCCAGCTGGCTCTGGCAACTAACACGGTGTGATCCTGCTGCCCTGGCTTGGCCAGCACTAGGATGCCCTGGCCTGGCTTTGGGCGCGGGAGCTGAGCAGCCCAGTCAGGCTCCCTGCAGCCACAGACAAAGCCAGTGGTGTGCAAGGAGGGTTCTACCCTTGCAAAATGTTCTTGCTGTTGGCAGAAGTTGCACTGGGCATGATGATGAAGGAGGCTGTTAGAACACTGCAGAGAGGTAGAGGTTAGAGAAGCCTTTACAGACCTTCCCTGAACTGCTGCCTGCAAGTAGTCAAAGCACTTTTTTTTGGCCAGGAGAATATTGGGGGTAGAAAGTAAAATGTTGGATCCCAAATGCTGGCTGGGATCTGCAGCCTCAGGGTCACTCCCTGCTTGCAAGGCTATCTGAATAGGAGTAAACACTGTTGCTGATCAAAATTGCACTGGAGGCAGTCTGAAGACATACTTTTTATCGCTGTAGAAAGCAAAGCCAAATCCTATCTCTGCACTTGGCAACTCATTAATGGAAATATAAACTGGAGGGAGCTTAGGGAAGATCAGGGCAGTAAAAGGAGCTGTCAGAAAGGGAGACAGGTGTGCCAATGAGAGGAGAACACGGCTCACATGGGGATGGAGCAGCTCTCCTTGCCAGGGAGCCTCGTTGTTACTACCACCAGCCTGAACTGTGCCTGAAATGGGAGCACAGCAACTTCTGCAAGTGACCACTGCCCTCTCCTGGTCCCTCCTTCCCTGCCTCATTGCATCAGGTACCCGGCTCCCAGCTACCTTGATGCCATCACTGCTATGCTGAGCCCAACAGCCAGGTTAAACTAAACCTGGAGACCAGCGAGAGGCACAAACCGGATCAGCCTGGATACCACTACTGCAGCGCTTTGGCAGGAGGACTGCAAAAAGGAGCAGAGTGGCCCTGCTGCATCCAGTCAGATCCATTCTCCAGCACATGCTTCAGGAGAGATGGGATGTGCATGCTGCCAGCCCTGCCCAGCTGAACCTACCATGCCAGCCTCCTGCCATGGAAAAATCAGTGACTTTCTGAGTCAAAGGTGGTATCTGTGCTTTCAATAGCTTTTATGGACTCCTGTGAAGGTGATAAAGTTATTTTTGAGCCCTGTTGGACTTGTAATACCCATGACAACCTAATCACTAAAAGGAGAATCATCCACGGCCAGAAGCCCTCCTCATAGTCACCCCACCACTATTGCCTTCTCATCCCCATACATGATGATGCTGTAAGCACCCTCCTCCAGCCTTCTCTGTAGCTGCCTCATTGCTATTTCCCATGTGTCTGTTGATTTCTGCAGTCCTGCCTCCCCCTGGAGCATCCGCACTCTTGTGACCTCTCCAAGAGTGGCTCCTCCAGGGATCCATCAGCCTGTCAGAGCTGGGGTTGGGCCACATTCCCTTTTTCTCCTTGCAGGCACAGATGTGCTCCGGATCAGATGCCCCCTAAGTGCCTGCTTTTGCAATTGTGTTAGCAGCCTTTGCAGATACTGTGAATCTTCAGTGATTAACATTGCAGTTGGGTTTCAACTTGCAGGACATGGATACTCAGATCTGTGCTAATGCACTGGACTCACTCTTCTCCCAGACACCCCTTTATTGCTCTGCAACTTTGAGCTCCTTGAGGCTGGACCACCCTTTTTTTTCCAGACTAAGAAATGCCTGGTGTATTACAGACATGACTAGCGCAGGCAGAACAATATCTCATGCCAAGTTAAAGCACAAAAAGCCAAGCAGTGCCAGGAAGTTTAGGTGCTCTGAACCACAGAACCTCCCTGAGTGGGATGACACCAGTCCCAAGCACTGAACATCCAAAATACCCTGACCCATTTATCAGTGGGCTCATACTTTCTTTTGCTTTCCCTTTGCTGCTGATGTACTTGTAGAAGCCGTTCTTATTGCCACCAGATTCAGTTCCAGATGGGCTTTGGCTTCCCTAACCCCATGCCTATGTGCTTGAGCCACATCTCTATAGTCCTCCTCCACCACCTGCCCTTGCTTCCACCTCTTGCATACCTCCTTTTCACGTGTGTGCTCAGTTAGAGCCCCCAGCAAGGCCGCATAGGCCTCCTGCTACCTTTGCTTGACTCCTTGTTCATCAGGTGGACTTTCAAAAGTTCACCAGCTCTCCTTGGCATCTTGCCTCTGGAGGGCCACGTCCCATAGAAACACCTTCAGGACATTCACCTGGGCAAGGAGCAACCTAATCTCGAGGGGTCAATTAAAGCCCTGACGTGAGATTCAAAGCAGGTGCCAGCAACTCATTATCCACAAGTATCTGCCCTCTCCCATATTCCCAGACTCAATAGCCTCCCATGCCAATGACTTCCACAGTCTAATTTCAGCCCATGCAGGTAAGTCTTCTCTTCCATTAGTCTCCTTTATCATCTCTGGCTGTGTAGGAGTTAGGAAATGGAGAAAAGGATTTCCTAAATTAATTAATTAGCCAATTCATAATTATTTATAAACATTTCCCCATGGTGGAATGTGTTCTTTAATGAAGAGCATGCACAGGAACTGGCAAGGCCAGAGTTTTGGCTGGCCCAGAGTCTCACATATTCTAAATAAACTGGGGGAAGCATGAGTGGAAAGGCCATTAGGTCAAACAGCTCCAGATCAAGTGACTTAAAAATGAGGAGATTCAAAATAAAAGTTTAAAAAACAAGCATTTAAACAGTACAGAGCAAAGAAATGGGAACATCTTGGCTCAGCATCATTCCTTTGTATGTATGTCCTAGAGCAGCCTCTCTCTCTGAAGACAGTGCTTGTCAAGTAAAAATGCAAGCCAGGCAAGACAGAGAATGGGATAGAACACTGCCACTGGGCAACTAAAGAAAATGCATCAATTCTGTAAAATATCATCATTATCTCTGACAAGCCCTACAGCAAGCCCAGGCTCTCTGCTTAACTCACTTTGAAAAGCAGAATGTGGCAAATGGTGGGAAAACTACAATTTCCTCAAACAAACAGCTCCCTGGGTTCATTGCCAGGGATTACAACATATATCTCAGATCTAGCCTGTTTTCTTTGCCTTCAGCCTCCAGCTCCTGCTCTCAGCCTTGCAAGTGTGGCTCAGACCCCCACTTCCCCTTAGCATCTCCGAGAAGGACTGGCACAGTGAGGACGCAGACAGCTTGCCCAGATCCTGACAGAAGCCAGGTGCCCTCCTGCAGACGCCCGTGCATCTCCCTGTGGTCCTACCGGTGACAGTAGGTGCCCTTGCTGTGGACAGCTAATGTGGGGCAACTGAACTGCAATTCACTGCAATGAGAGGATGTGCTGCCACGTCAGCAGACACCACTGGAGGTCAGTGTGAGCCAGCATCGCTGTGCAGTAGGATAGGGATGGGGATCTGTGAGAGAATGAAGTGCAATCAAACTCCACTGCCCATTGTCTCAAAGATTAGTATGAGTGTCCATTGCCTGAGAGATGGGTGGGAGGAGCTGAGATAAGATTCTTCCATCCATTATCTCGAGGACTGGTATGAGGAATTGCTGCCCATTATCCCAAGAATTGTGTAGTACGTGACCCTAAGAACAGAGGTACTCCCCCCAGCTCATAATAAAAGGGGAAAAAGGTAACGGCCGGGAAAGACATCGCCATGAAGACACCCACCTCCAACAACTACTACGGACTCTTGAGGACACTCTGCTCCAATACTGACTACAGACCCCCGGGACACTGCTGGATCCACAGTAGTGACAACACTGGGGTTTTCTCCAGTCAGACCATGACAGGATCCTACTGCCATCGCTATATTGGGTCCCTTTTTGGTCTCACCAATCCCTCTTAGAATCATAGAATCAACAAGGCTGGAAAAGACCTTTAATATCATCAAGTCTAACCATTTCCCCAGCACTGCCAAGGCCACCACTAAACCACATCACTAAGGGCCTTGTCTACACAGTTTGTGAACACTTCCAGGGACGGTGACTCCAGCACTGCTCTGGGCAGCCTGTTTTGATGCCTGAACACCCTCTGGGGAAGAAATTGTTCCTAATCTCCATCTAAACCTCCCCTGGTGCAGCTTGAGGCCGTTTCCTCTGGTCCTATCACTCATTACTTTGGAGAAGAGACCAATCCCACATCACTACATCCTCTTTTCAGGCAGTTGTAGACAGCCATAAGGTCCCCCCTGAGCCTTCTCTCCAGACTAAACCCCCCAGGTCCCTCAGCTGTTCCTCATCACACTTGTGCTCCAGGCCCTGCACCAGCTCCGGTGCCCTTCTCTGGCCCCGCTCCAGCACCTCAATGTCTCTCTTGTAGTGAGGGACCCAGAACTGAGGACAGGATTTGAGGTGCAGCCTCACCAGTACTCAGCGCAGTGGGACAGTCACTGCCCTGGCCCTGCTGCCACACTGGTGCTGATACAGGCAAGAATGCTGTCGGCTTCTTTGGCGCCCGGGCCCAAGCTG
>NW_009927680.1:903-19241 GCF_000696875.1 Nestor notabilis | reverse complement strand
TGAGCATAAGCTGCTCATGTTCAGCTCCATCAATCAGCACCCCCAGGTCCTTATCCACCAAGCAGCTTTCCAGCTACTCTTCCCCAAGCCTGGAGCATGTCTTGAGACAGATCCAGATGCAGAAGCAAGCAGCTGGGTGCCCCTTTCCTGACTATTGCTGTTGTGGGGTGGAGGCACACAAACACATGCAGACACATGCGCACACACACACACATGGTTTTCATGCATGGTTACGGAGCTCACAAGAGGGAACGATACTCTGGCTCCGTAATGGGCAGGATCAGGCTCCAAACCTCCTGCTGGACACACTGCGCTGAATCAGGGATCACAAAATACTTAGGGGCAACATCCCTCCATGAGCAACAAGGGCCAAAAAATCCACCACAGTCACACTATGCTTTAGCAAAAGAAATAAAGAAAAGGAGAAAGATGGTTAGCAAAAAGGAGCAACAAATTAAATCCTTAGAGGCGGCATGGAGATCACCAGAAAAGACCACACTGGGTACGTGGTCTGTTAGGAAAGGTGTGAGAAGGGGTGCAAGGAAGCTGGTACAGCTCAACAGGGAAGAAATCTATTGTTGCATTAAGATATATTAGCACAGTGGGCTAAGAGGGCATGATTCAGAAGAAGAGAAGAAGAGAAGCTGTGGCTGCCCCATCCCTGGCAGTGTTCAAGGCCAGGTTGGACACAGGGGCTTGGAGCAACCTGCTCTAGTGGAAGGTGTCCCTGCCCATGGCAGGGAGTTGGAATTGGATGACCTTTAAGGTCTCTTCCAACCCAAACCAGTCTGTGGTTCTCTGATACAAAAAGCCAGACTGCTTCCAAACACAGAAAACAGAAAGGCTCTTCACCTCAATCAGATTAAATGCAATAATTTAACTGGGCAGGCCAGAAACCAGTCCAATGGTAACTGGTTAAAGGCATCAAAACTGCCACAAAATCCTTTTTGTGATACATTAGGAGCAAGGCAGGAAGTCTGCAGGGCACTGATGCCTGGAAGGAGCACTGAAAAAGGTGTTTGCAGAGAGGATTATTTGCATCAGAGGTAGCAGAGAAGGGGATTCGTTTCCATGGGAGTTCAGCCTTTCCCAGCCCTCAGGACCTCTTGGCTTGCCTTCACCATCCTCCCAACTCCACTCTGGGGAAAGGAGCCCGTTGGAA
Organism: Nestor notabilis; assembly: GCF_000696875.1. NCBI lineage: Eukaryota > Metazoa > Chordata > Aves > Psittaciformes > Psittacidae > Nestor > Nestor notabilis. Next base: position 18,079 of record NW_009927680.1, on the reverse strand, counting down.
ATCCAGGGAAGGGAGGACTCACAGTGGGCCGGCAGAGCAGGAGGCGGGTATCTGCGATGTGGGCTGGGGAGCACTGCAGCTTGCCACACACACAGATCAGGTTGGAGAAGAGCCGGTGGAAGCGCAGTTCCACCCGTGCCCCGCAGGGGAAGGTCACCAGTTTGCTCAGCAGCTCTGGAAAGGAAAGACAAGATGGGTCAGTTCCTTAGAGCATCCTGCCAACAACTCCATGCAGACCACTGTCCCTGAGGGGCACAGGGACTCCCAACCGTCTCTTCCCCCCACCTGGCTAGCCCTCCCTGCACAATGCATGGCTTACCATGTCTGTGTCCCCAGCGCTTGGCCCCTGCTCCCAAGGGACAGATTGGATCTGTCAGGGACCGTGCTTCCTTCAGAGTGTGTTTGATCTCCATCACCTGCTTCCCAGTAACCAAGGGATCCTGGCCGATGTCTGGGAAAGAGAGTTTTGAAGTGCAAAGGTCACTCCAGGTTCTTTATTTATCTCAGCAGCTTTCATACCTTACGTTAACGTTTTAGTACTGCTGCCAGTTTACTAAAAGCTCACATGGGACGTGGTCTGTGATTTGGTTTTTAGGGAGGGATGACTGGCTGGCTGGCTGAGATGGGGTGGCTGCTATCAGTTCTCACCCGTGCTAATGAAGCAAGTGGTTTCTAGCTCATCCCTTACCTTCTAGCACATCCTCCAGCATGTGTGTAACCTTCTTCTCTTGCAGGATATGTTTCTTCAGGTATTTCATGAAGATCCCAGAGCTGAACTTCCCATCCTGCAACTCATAGGCTTCTGCATCTTCGCTCCTGGAAGAGTAAGGAATTGTCCTCTCATTTCTGCAAGGGACATGAAGCTCTGGTGTGAGGCAGGGCTTGCTGACTCCATCCAGATTCTGTTGGCTGAGTCCAACTTGGCTTTTCAAGCAATGACACAAAGTGCTTGGTTTTGGCCCAGGAGAGGGTGGGAAGGACGCAGGATGGCAAAAAGCAGTGGACAGGGATGGGAGAGCACAGTAAAGCCTCTTTTTCCAACCTAGAGGAGTGACAGTAGTTGAAAAGCCAGCAGAACTAGCACTAGAGCAGTAAGCAACACTGATCAAGAGGCTTCAGGTGATCTCCTCATAGCACATGCACCTAGGGCATCAGGCTCAGGCCTGGAAGGACAGATGACAAGAGCTGATGCCACCTTCATGCATAACCTGTAACTGATGCACAGGCTGCCACTAGTGATGACAGGAAGAAGGATAGAATTGGCTGAACAGCAAATGCTAGAGGTGGAGGGTGAGAGCCAGAGGAAACATCAGAAAAGCCCTCTCAAGTCTTCAAAGCCACCACGCATGAAGGGATGTGAGAAGATGTGGCTATGCCAGCATATGGTCCTACGTTATGGCGTGGGCTTGCCAGACGACATTTGCCACTACTTACGTGGCATATCCATAAACAGTGTTGCCCCAGGGCTCCAGTGGCTGCACCTGTGAAAGGGCACACTTTGAGTTGTACCTAGAAGAGAAGGCAAAGGCACTAGTCAGTGTCAAGGACATCCATCAGCATGTGCCTGGAGGGGACAGAGCCCCTAAGCTCCACCAAGTCCATCTCCTACAGATGGCAATAAGATCAACCCACAAAGAACACAAACCATGGCGAAGTGAGTAAATAGGGCCAGCTCTGACCCATCTGCACTGGTGAGCTGCTCCCTGCCCAGCAAGCAAGCCTGGGCTGGGGGTACAACCATGCCTCCTCCTTCCTGAGGCTGGTTTGTAACAAGCCCAGGCAACACAACAGTACAGAGAATACAGGGGTTCACTGTTGCCCAAGGGACAACTGTCCATAAGGAAGTCAGAGGTGTGCACATTGCATGGCTACAGCTCAACCACCTGTCCCGGGGGGCTGGGGTGTCCCACAGTTCCCTTCCAGACCATGCACACACCTTCTGCCTGAGCACACTATGGCAGGTGCACCTCCAGATCTCACTGAGAGTTGGGATCAGGATGCACACCCAGGTCTCAAAACCCAAACCTGGCTCCAGAACCCTTGTCTAGATGCAGCTTAATGAGCACAGACCCTGTTATTTCCAAAATGAAGTAGATCTGGATGATGGTTCTGGTTTCCACCAAAAAAGGTATTATGGTTGCATGTAACAGACAAGCCTTGCTCACCTGACTGCAGCCAGACTGAACAGAATGGGGACTGGCTGCCGCCAGTTTACACCAGTAACTTGGAACTGTTCCCAGTCACATGGGGATAAGAGCCAGGCACAGAGGTGGCATTATTCTCTGTTATTCAATTCCAGCACAGTTTCCTGGGGCTGAAGCTGGTGTGCTAAGGAGAGCAGAAGGGATGGTTGTGTTGCCAGCAGCCAGCACATTACCAGTTCTGGTGGTGCAGTCTGGTGATGTTTAATGGCAGGATTCATCTGGCTTGTGTAAGTTCTCTAAAGATGATCAGAAGAGAAAATGTGGGAAAGGAGATACGCTTCTAAATATGAACATTGAGCAGAGACATTTATCTGCTCCTCAGCTGCTCCTAAATGAATGCAGAAATCTAGGATTCCAGGTCCAAGGAACATGGGATCCCAAAATAAGCTGAGCTCCTGTTGTTCCCATGTTGGGGACATCTATGCAAAGCTGCTGACACGAGCTGATGCAAACCTTTTGTGATGGCACCAGCAGGCATTCATGGCTCCAGCGACGCCAGCTAGTGCCTGCAGCAGAAATGCTGGCTGCGATCCCATCCAGCAGAAAGTGAGCTTCGGCAGTGGCATTTCCAGACTGTAACCTGACAGTGGAGAAGGTGGCAGCATCCCTCCTGCTCCAGACCCAAAACCAGTCTCAGTTACACAGCGCATCCCATGCAATCTGTTTTGGATCTGCATCCCACATAGGAGATGGTGTCCTCCTTCTGTCCTAAGTGGCCTATGCTAGAAACCCTCATAAATCAGGGAATTCCTGGAAGAGGCAATCGCATCCACTCAAAATCAGCATATAAATGTATGAGGCTACACACAAGCTCTGTGTTCCTTGTTCCTCCTCTGCTGAAGCTGAACATCTGCTACGACTTGGCAAAGGGGGACGTGTTTCTCATTGCCTTGGTATTTCTGATGCCAACATATGGGATGAAGAGCTATTCTGGGTGAGATTCTCTTAGTTCAGACACAGTTCCTCCTAGTTCATGCACGGCTGAGTGGACTGTCAATGTCTGTTGACAGCGCCAGTCCAACCAAAAGGGCATTGGAAAAGGAGGCCCCAGAAGCCTTGTTTTACAGAGTGGTGTAAACACATGCAGCTATGAAATCCAAATGCTTCACTGAGCTGAAACAGCAACTTCCCAAGAAAAATGAGCTCAGGAGAGAGCTTTTACAGCAATCACCATGAGCCTGGCAATAATGCCTACTGCACTGGGTGCTGTGCTTGCTGTGGGGAAGGGGAAGAAAGAAGTATGAAAGAGAAAAACAGCTGCACAACAATGCCTAAATGTCACAGCAGATCTCACACTGCATCCTTTTCCCAACATGCCATTAAGGCTCCACTGAGCACAAAAACCACCGGCAACACCAAGAAAAGAGACATCAGCTCAAAAGCTATTTCATGGATGGTCGCTGTTTGTGTTAGCAAGCCCTATGCAGCTTCCATGTCACCACACTGCCTCTCCGTCACACACTGCCCTCACATTGGCTACCAGCAGCCCAGACGCATACTAGCCCAGGTCCACCAGTGCATCCATGAAAGCTAAGTGCTTCTGCTTGGCTGCAAGACATCCCCTGCCTGGTATCATGCTGAGGAAAGCAGCAAGTTGCTGCTACGTGAGCCACAGTGGCACTTGATAGTGCAGGGAAGCAACATGCTTCAGCAGCAGTGGCGAGCAAGAAGGGAGAAAGGGAATGCTTCACTGTGCAGCTTTCAGGGCAGGCATCAAAGGACATCAAGCTCCAGTGACACTGGCAACTCAGAGCTATGGCAGCAGGGTGAGTCCTAGAACAGCCAGCGTGTAAACTATTCAAAGTGAGCATTCCCACCTCTCCAGCTAAAAGGCATCTAATATTCTACAGCTTTCCAGGGGCTGGCAGCTCTTTTAAGGCAATGGTATCAAAATCCCTGTCATCTTTATGGTTCTTAGTGCAGAAACCACTGAAGGAAGAGGGAAACTTCTGCATTTGATCTCCAGATCTTTTCTGACTTGTAAATCTGCCTCAGGAGACTGAAATAAATGGACTAATAACAGCTTCTACTGGAATAGTCCACCTACCTCTGCTGAAAACGAACAAGCAGTAATTTTCTGCAGTCCCAAAGCTGCAGGGTAGAGATCTGGTGGCCAAGGGAGGATGATGAGCTTTCCGCAGACAGAGGAAAAATGCAGCAGCCTGGGTCCCACGTTACAACATGAGCATTTCAGAAGCATATAAGGCCAGTAAAAACCAGGTACCAAGGCTTAACCCATCATGTTGCTCTCTTTTCACTGAGATGGTAACTAAAACGGTGCCAGGAGAAGAGAGCCTGAGTATGTGGGCAACACGCTCCATGAAAGCACGAGGTCAACAAGATGCTGGTACAGCATGCCAGGTCGGGTGGTTCAGTGCAGGGTGTTGAAACACAAAAAGACAAACCGTATGCTAAGTTTCAGCCAACAATTTGTGTAAGGGTAGACGCATCCCTCCATAGGCTTTAGACAACTTGCCTGTATTTGCCAGGCTTTTTCACCCCAAAAAATCACAGAAGGGTCTCCACCCCCTTCTCTTAGGCAACATCTGATGCTTTCTGCATCTGGGAAGACTGGTCTTCCCAGGACATCCTACAAGACCTGACATTCTTGCTGATTTTACAGCCCAATAAACTGGGCTCAGTAGCACAACAGAGGATGTGGTCCCAGCAATCCAAAGGATCACCCCACATGGTTGTGTAGAAGCCCACTGCTGAAGTGGGGACTATCTCCCCTGACCCCCCACAATGCCATGCTTGCCCATTGCAGGTGAGGAAAGGGGAAAAGCACCCTACCATTTCCTGCAGGTGTCCAGCAGGATGAGGTTCAGGGCCGTCTGCTGCTGCTGCATCCTCTGTAGGATCCTCTGCACGCTGATGCAGTTCTCAGGGGCATAGGGCTGTGGAGCATCAACTGGGACCATGTAGTTCCTCCCCAGATGTTCGTACCCATGCCCGGCATAGTAGAATATAGCTGGTAAGAGGGAGAGGAGAGGATGAGCCATGGTGTGAACCTGCAGGTCTGTAACCAGCTCTGCACAGCCATGTCCTACCTCCTGTCCTGAAGGGATACTGCTGCAGGGTGCTCCTATGAAACTGGACCTGCGCTGGCCTCTCAATTTTGACTTTTCTAGTCTGTTCCCTTCAGCAGAGATAGAAGCAGCCCTGAGAGGCTCTCCTGCACTTGTGGTCTTCAGCACCATCTGTCATGAGACCCCAAAGTCACTGGGTTTACTCATTTCCATAACCATTTGTGCTACAACACCCAAACTCAGCATCTAGGTAGCACTGAGGGGAAAAATCAAGGAGAGAATCCAAATAGGAGGAGAAATGCAGTAAATGGGGAAGGATAATAGTAAGTTTGAGGGCGGTAGGAAGTTTTCTTCCTTCAAAAGGTGAACTTTGATTGGTAATTCTCCCACTGATAATCATCAGAAAGGTGTGGACTGAAGAGTACTTCATGTTCTCAAGAATGCCAGGCTGAATGTCGCCTTTGTACAAAGTCTTGGTTAATCATCATTGCTTGGCAAGAATCATAGAATAATTACAACAAAGTATTTTATCATTATGAAATACATTAACAGCCTTTTATATAAGACATTTGTCAGCTTCCTAGTTTTGGAAAAGAGACTAGCAATGGATTAGGTGATAGGAAACACTCTCCAGATTTCAAAGGTCTGCCTGTATTTACACATCTACATTAGAAGCTGGTGAAAAATTAGACAGAGATGTGTTCTCCATATGTCCAGAACACATGGACCACATGCTTCAAAAATCTCAGACCAGATACCAGCCCTGTAAGGCTGGTGAGGAGTCAGATTTATCCAGGTATTGGTGGAAAGAGCAATACCCAACAAGAATTTTGGTTTTGAGTTTTGCTCTTGAGCACATGGCACTTTGAAAAGGTTTCTGCCTTCACAAGAGATGGCAACATGGGCACATCCAGCTTGGAAAGCCAGCACTGAGGAGCTTGGCACATCCCAAACTGGTGCTTCTCTCCAACCCATGTGTTTGGTGAAGGGCTTTCCTGCTGCACAGGGATTCCTATATGGGCTACAGCTTCTTGAAAGGAAGCTGCCTAGTGGCCAACTACCCCTTCCCAGCACTGACGCCACTGCTTGGGGATGCTGGTGAAAGCCAACTCGGGGAACTGAAACAGGTTAAAAATAGCTCTGTGAGGTGACACAAACTACCACAACTGAGAGACAGAGAAGAATGAGAGGTCAGAAATGGGAACAAGTGGCAAAGAGGCAAATTCCTCAGGAGAAATTCCTCAGGCAGATTTGCTGCCAAAGCCCAAACTTCACTGAGTAACCTCTCCTCTCTTTTCCCTCTGCAGTTCCTGTCTTGGTAGTTCACAGGACACTCGCTTTGATCTCTGATGCTACAAGCGATGCAGGGAATGGGGCAGGAGCTGAATGACTGAAAGCATGGTCTCATTGTATGGAGCATGGAAAGCATGATCTTATAGTAAAAAAGGCCTCAAGTCATCTTTGGTTTCTATTCTCAGGGGATGATGGAAAGTTACTCAAATGGCTGTCTTAACAGGTGCCCACAGGGTTTGGGTTCCTCTTCTTGTGGATCACCAGCCAGAAGCAGTGAGCTCTGATTTGCAGAAGTTTTATATTTTTAGAGCTTGCAAATCAAAGTCACAAAACCCCCTCCTGAGACTATAAAAGTATGAACCAGGAACTCTTCCGCAAAAGTCAGATGCAGGCACTTCAGGTTTGGCCCCTCAAGGGAAGTGGATGTACGTGCAAGGGAGGTGATGACAGCCATTACCAGACAGCATCACTGATATGTGGTAAAAAAACAAATGTTATGGAAAAAACCCCAAAGAATGATCAATCATTAAATCTTGTAACTTTTGAAGCCTTGTTGTGCACCTGAATGTACCGCCAAGTGCTCCCCACACTACATAAACCACAAAGATGCGCGTTCAAATCAAAATGACATGAGTTTCACATCAGCTGAGCAACTTTGCAAACCTCTCCTGGACCTCACCTCTCCTTCTGAAGAGGAAAGTTAATGATTGGCCTAGAGATGGAAAGGTTTTTTTATTCCAAGCTAATATTTCAATGCTCTTCCCACATCTCGTGGGTCAAAAGCGCTGATCAGAGACAAGCTTCCAAGTACCAAATTAAAAAGGGGAAGCTCCAGGCACTGCTTATAAAACAGGAAGCGTCAGCATGCAGCTTAATTAAGGCATGACAGCATATTCCTAGTATTTCACTCACAGCTTTCTGCTCTCGTTGCACTTCTTCGACTTGGGACTTTTTAGGACCTCAAAATAACATCCAGGGGGATTCCTTGTTTGCCTGAAGGCTGCATGATTAGACCACTCAATGTTTGAGGGCTTCAAAAATCCTCTGCAGCTCTTCCAAGAGGAGATCTGGAGGAAAACCAGTCAGACAAGCCACTATGTCCATACAGTGAATTAGAGAAGCCTTTGGATCACCTTAAACGCACAGCTAAACAATATTCCTGTTCCTGAAAACGAAACCAGATTTTGCTCTGGGCTTGAGAAATCTAAGAACAGGTTCAATAATAATGACAAAATCCTCCACTGAGGCAGATAAACCTAGGTAGAATTTTGGCTGGGGCTGAGTACTGCTTGATCAGCAAGCCTAAAGATAAGGGCCTGGAGTCACAGTGGACACCATCTTCATGCTGAAGATGAGCCAGTGGTTGACTGTGGCCAGGGCTATGGTAGTAGATGCAGGATTGCCAGAGAAGCTGTCACCGCTCTCTTTTGGCCTGGCTAGATGCTTCTTAGATCCTGTGTCCAGTTTTAGGGACTTCAGTTCAAGAGGAGTGTTGAAAAGTAGAAGAAGCTGGAAAAAGGCCACCAGAGGCTACCAAGATGTTGGGTTCCAGGGCCTGTGAGGAGAGCTGGGCTCGGCTGGAGACATGGAGGCAGAGGAAGGTCTAACAGCTCCTGGAGGAGCAGTTACAGAGACAACAAAGCCCAACTCTCCTGTCAGAGTTGACCAAACAACATGGGACAATGAGCACCAACCCTTGAGGGCCATATCTGACAGAAGGAAAGACTTTCCTGGAGAGTGGTGCAGCCTGGGATGGGCACGTGGATAAATGGAGGGCTCCATGCCTGGAAGTCTTGACCTGATAAGGAGAGCTACAACCAACCCTGACCTTGTGCTGATGACTCCAAAGTCCCTTCTCACCAACCCCTGTACAAGTGTAAATCACAGATAGGTCAGTAAGGACATGCAAGGGAGGGCAGCCATCAGGAGGGCCCTGCCATTCTAGGGAGGACAGACACTTCTTCAGCTCTTACCAGCATCCTGAAGCTAAATAAAACTCTAGAAGCAACCACAAGTACCATGCTCAAACACTAATCCATGTGGCTACGTCCTCTCTTCTCATTTGCCCCAGCAAAAAGACATATGAATGCCCCAGCTGGAGTTAAATCTCAGAAGACAGCCAGCCTCACTCCTTGAGCATGCTGAGAGGTGTCTGTGTTAGACCAGAGCCTCTCACTTCAGCCCAGTGAGAGTCTTTCACCAGTCAGCCCTCTCCTCCCAGCTACCTGCTTCACTTGAATGTCTAAACAGAGTTCTCCTGACTTCAGCTTTGGTGGTTGCTACACAGGAGATGGCACCTCCAGGTTACTTGAACAAGAAAAAACAGGTAGAAGCACTGGAATGCCTCTGTCCAGGTGCTTGTCCAACATACATACGTGAACATTTAGGACTGGCTATCATATGTGTCCCTGGAAGGCTTTTTAGTTTTAACAGGCTGCCTAGGTTGTTTCTGAAGCTGCTCTCTCACCACTACCTGTCCTGCACAGGAGTTACGTGAACCCTAAACCTCTCAGTCAGTTCTTGATGTTTATCCTGGAGTTAGTGCTTTCAAGTTTAGGAGCTGTTTGCTTTTTCCTAATGTGTGTTTTTATTAATAAGACAAGTTAATTTAAGTGATTTGTACTTCACCTGGTTCTTTACATTTTATGTAAGGAAAATAGCTGAAGAAATGCTGGAAGAAGCATTACAGTGAGAGGAACTACACTTCAGATGGAGAAACCCTGGGGCAATCAGCAGGCAGACTGACCCAATGCCCCACCATTAAGTCTGGATGCCACCAATTATTGCAAAAGTCCTCAATTCAATCATGCTGCTGGATCAGCCTGCGCTGGGGTTCACTGCCTCCGAATAATAGTAGACCATTCAGCTTAGAAAGCTGTAAAGAAAACCACTTGCAGGCTATGCCTAGCAAACACTTGAGGTTTCAAGGTTCACTAACCCAGCTGTTAGTGTTTTTCCTGCCAGTGGACAAAGCCAGTTTTCCAGGAAGGATCAGTAGCCACAAATGCAGAAAAGCACTAGAAGTTTAAATAAGGCATGACAGCATGAAAGGTTTGCCATTTCTGAATAGCTTTTCTGTCCAATGCTTATGAAAACAAGGGAAGCGCCATGGATAAAATGCTATTCAGTCCTCACCGAATATGAGTAGAGAGTAGGAATGGCAGTGCCATGGGAAAAGCAGAGAGGCACACCAGGGATGTCTCTGGCCTGGGAGAGGAGGTAACGCCCAAGGTACAAATGGATTTCAGAGAGCAACCACAAGAGGAAGCTGCAAGTGAAGTCATAGAAATATGTTGTCATCAGGTGATGTGCTCAGCTGGAGTGGTGACAACCATGTTCTGCCCTTCCCCACCAGGTCAGCCTCCTGGGGTGAGTCAGTGCTTCCCAGAACAAGGTAGATTTGCAGCACTTCACTCGTGTTCTTGTCCACTGCAAAACCTCCAAACCTCCTGCTGAGCACAGGGCTGGATTTGTCCCACACTAACTTTCACCGAGTGCCCTGCTATGCCATGCAACTGAGAGGGAGGTGAAGATAAGCCTTGCATGTCAGTTCGGAAGCAAAACCAACCCCACACCTGCAAGGTGTTTTCAGAGTATCTGTCAGGTTGAGAGAACCTCAGAAACCCCAAAGAAGCTTCTTTCACCACCAAATCTGAACACCTGCTTTAAGACTCACAAGAGCTGTAGCTGGTTTTGTGTTTGAGGAATGTTTCCTGCTGAGAAGAGTGTGCTAGAAGCTCAAAGCCCAACCTCAAAGCCATCTGCAGGCCCAAATGAGACCATCAGGAAAGAGAAACAGGGAAATCACTGTCAGCTGTAGCAGTCACCACTCAAAAGGAGCTCTCCCTCTCACAAAGGAGAGTGGTGGGGGCAGCTGATAGTCAATCTTGATTTTGTCATCTAAGGCAAAATCTTTAGATTCTCCTTCCCATCCCTCTGGGAGCAGGGGGAGGAAGAAGTGGAGAGGAGTGGGTGAGTGGCTGCTTGGTTCTGAGTTACTGGCTGGGCTTAAACCATGACACTTCTCCCATTCATCATCATAAGCTCTGGATCCCTAAAAGCCTGGCATCACTGGAAACTATGCTGCAGGTCTCCCTCGCTCCCATGTCCCCCAAAAGAAAGTTAAATTTCTTCTTTTTTAATTCAACAGCTGTTCAGAAAATTGCCAAATACCTGCTCCTCCCTGTCCTCGACCACTGCTACCTGCACATCAGCTGCTGCCTGCTCAGCATTGGCAGGCACTGGGCTGGCTTTGCCTTACCATAGACTCCTTTCCCCAGAAGCTCCAGGAACCGACTGACTGCTGTCTCCATCTCAGTCTTGTTCAGATCCAGAAGGGAGACAACCTGGAAGCCCAGCTGCTCCAGAAGGAGACTCAGCTCAAACACATCCGTGACGGGAGCCATGAGGTTGGGATGATGCTGGTAGTGGTTGTTGCCCACTAAAAGTGCTATCTTGCCTGTAGCTAAAAGAAATATCAAGTGACAAAGCTGTAAACACTCAGCAGGAGGCAAGGTATAACCTCCTTCAATTGGAGTCAGGATATGGAACATCTTTTCTTACATCTAGGCAGGAAGGATAGCCCCTATGTTGCTACTAGCCTGAAGCACCCTGCAGAAAAGTGAAACACTTTCACAGAAAACACAAACCATCATTTTGAAAGAAAGACTTGGAAAGTTTTCACTTGACAACCAAAATCCCAGGAGTGCAGCAGTATCCATACTACTGAGGCTATTCAGCATCTACCCTACCATGACCACAGGTCTTGGATGCCAGTGGTGCCCGGATACAGAGCCAGGGTAAGAGTTCCTTTCCCCTCCGAGGCTGAAGGAGAGAAACCCCAGGCTCCTTGCTTTCATTTTATCCCCACCTTCCACTGTAGGAAAAAACAGATTTATGGCACTCAGCAGTGATGGCAGCAAGGAGCTTTTCCCTGCTCCAAGGAGGTACTGCAAGTAAGGGAAAAGGTATCATGTGAACAGCACTTTTAAATTCACTTTGGTAGGCACAGATGCGAAGACTGGGTTACTCATCAGGAATAATCTTACTCCACTTGTGGAGACTGATCAGGGCTTGGGATGGGACTCGTCCTGTGCCTTGCAGTTCTGATCCCAAAAGCACAGAGCCCATGACAATGTGGGCATAGAGGCTTGAAGCGATCTCTGCAGGAAAAGCACTCCTATGCCTTGTCCTCCCTTCTACCCTAGAGCCTGACTTTTAATTAACGGAACGATTGCTCAGGAAGAAAATGACAGGACTCACCAAAAAACTTTTCAGAGTGACATGTACCTGGAAAAGAAAGAAAGAAATGATAAGCCTGTACCCAGCATCCCAGTGCCAGCTCCCATAAGTCTGAAACCTGCTCCAACATCCCCCAGCAATGCAAAGCTGGATCATACAGCACAAGCATCCACACAAGCAACACTCCTCAGGCCTGATTGCTGAAGACATTGGTCTGGTGATTTTAGAAAGATGTATGGATTCCTGCCTGATGAATGAAATCTTGAGCAGCTGGGAAGCAAAGCTTGGAGAAAGGGCAGGCCACAGGAAAGAGAGCAGCATGGAGGAGCTTGAACCCATCAGCAGGTCTGCGCTACTTATACCAGCCCTGCCTGGGCTGCCGTGCTTATCGAGATGGCTTGCCCACTCCCTCACTGCAGCAAAAGCAAAGGCAACACAATAACTTAAGCTCAGCATAAGCTTCAAAACAGAAAGTTCTCCCCATGAGCAGCCAGTGCAGAGGAAACCACTTGTTTGCTTTCAATCGAGATAAAATTCCCAGAGCCTTGCCTTGCCTTTTAGCAGTTCCAGCTCAGAAAAGCCACCCTAAATGTGACTCACTTTCATGACCTCCACAAGTTTCCTTGCCCAGTCTCAAACATCATTACCCAACAGCTCCAGCTTTTCCTATTTAAATTTCAAAAAATAATCCAGCCCAGGAGAAAACCCTAAAGGTCTACAGCTCAAAAAGAAGAAATCAAGGGCGTATTTTTAATTGCCTAAAACTCAGGTCTGGAACACCAAAACCAGTGTTGCTAATGCACCAGGGTTGCCTCGACAGCCATACATCCTTTCCTGCCTCTGACAAAGCCGACTGTTGCATGGTAAAGCTATCCAGCTGTAGTATCTTGAACCCATCCCAATCCAGTGCACTCTCCTCACTGCCTGTCTTCCCTGGATGCTGTTTTGCCATCTGTGAGGAAGCAGGGAGAGTACTCTCTGGCTATACAGGGCCAGTTTACACTCTGGAGCAATTTTAAAGCCAGCCTAAAAGGCGAGATGAGAAGCTTATGGCATAGAAAAATCTCCAGATGGAGAGAAGAGCCAGCAAAGTTAGCCCATGCTATTTCTGTCTCACAGCAAGGCAAAGGCAGAGGGCCAAAGCAGCTGTCACACACCAAAGGTGGAGCATGCCCGAGGCTCTGGGGACCCATCTTCTCCCTGTTAGCTCATGCAGCATCAGGCCTGGGCTGCAAGCCCGAAGGACCTGAACCTTACCGGAACAACACCATCCTCTCCATCTTTATGTGTCTAAGCACACCACTTCATCTCAGAAAGGCTGTAAATGAGTTTTAGCATAGAAGCCTGCTGTGATTTGGCTGAGGAACTATTAAACCACCACCTTGGCAAGGCAAGAAAACTACAAAAGAATCCGAGAGTGCTCAACCTCCCCTCAGGTGGCAAGTCTGTGACAGACTGCAGGACCCAGGAGCATCCCACACCGCAGTACAGTGGATTACTGGCTTTTGGTTTTTTTCTGTTACAGACACTGCTTCCCTCACTGCCTCTGAACCCTGTTATCAAAGAATCCTATTTATCATGGTGTGACGGATGCCTGTGCCTGCCGCTCAGCAGGGCTTGTGCAGCTCTGCTGAGATCATCGTATCCAGTATATCCAGGGTGTGAAACTGCACTCTGCAGGCTCTTCCCCTGACAGCTGCCACAGCACTGCCAGGACACTCCACTTCTCCTGCAAAGCCATGTGTCGCTTCTCCACGCTGAAGTGTCACACCTTTGTCTCCCTGCAGAAATGGTATTTTAAACCTGTGGTCTTTCTTTATGTTAATAAAAGCATGGAAGATCCATCCAAGCCAGGGGAAGATGCAAGCGTCAGAGCCACACATCCTACTTCCCCTAATCCCACGCCCCGGAGCCCAGCTTCCTCCTGCACTGGTTGAGCCACAGGGTAACACGCCAGCACTGGGCTCCCTGTTCACCAGCTCAGCATTTCCTGGCAAGGCCACTAAATCCCTTTTTGCCCTTCAATTACTTTTCATGCTAGAAGGTGATTTGCAGCAAAACAGATGTGGGTTGGCTCTGCTCACCTATGTGAATATCCACTGCATTGGTCCAGTGCTCGCCGTGGCTATTGGAGGCACAGCAGAGGTATGTGCCGGAGTCACTGACCTTTGCATGGGAGATCTAGACAGATCAAAAGTTAAATCACATTATTTATTGTGAAAGTTTACAGCCCCCTGATGGTATCTGCCAAAGGCACCTGTGTTCCTGGAATGAAAAGTCTTTATTCTTCACTCCTTGCCTCACAAAGCTAAGGTTTCCCATGACTTCTGTCTTTTCTAGGAAGTTCAATGGCCCCTGAGGTATTCAAGGCCAGGTTGGACAGGGCATTGAGCAAACTGGTCTAGAGGGAGATGTCCCTGCCCATTGTAGGGGTGTTGGAACCGGATGATCTTAAGGTCCTTTCCAACACAAACCATTCTATGATTCTATGCTAAGGTCTGCTGCTGACCCCAGCTTCTAGAGCACAAGAATCCTCTGCCCAATTGCCTTCCCTTCTTTCTCCAGCAGCCCCAAAACCCTGTGTCATAGCCATACTCTGTCCCAGGAGCCACACTGGGAGGATGGTGTGTGGCCAAAATCAGAAGGTTGCCCGGTTTTCCTCTTGGTGACATTTTCTAGATTTCTGATCATAGCTCTCTTCTCGCAAGTTTTCAACTCTTACACTTCTCTCTTGACATGGGACAAGAATCAGAGCAGTACTGGCTGGTGAGGACCTTTGTGGTTCTCCAGCCCAGGCTCCTACTCAGAAAGCAACCACTGGGTCAGGTTGGCCATGGCTTTGTCTAGTCAAGTACTGAAAACCTCTAAGGACAGACATCTTGTTGCCTTTCTGGATCAAGCAGCACCACCCACGTCCAAATGAAGAACCTCTTGCCTGGGAAAAGCGCAATCTGAGGCCACTGTCCCCTAATATCATCTATTACTCCTGAGAAGAGATTGGATGTCTTGTCTTCATTACCCTTCACTTGATGCTCCACAAGGAAATCTGCCTTTCTTGCTTCAAGAAGACAGCACTGTCGCATTCAGCCAGTAATCCAAAATAAAGCCACACCTTTTGCTGTGTCCCTGACTCTTTTCTGCGACGACTAATCACTTTTCCTTCTAGCTCCCCTGCAGGCAGGCAGCACTCCTGCAGCTCCATTAGTCCACAGTCCCTGCGTTGACATACAATAGCTGTTCATGTGCCACTGTTGTAAAAAGTAATGAGAGACGTGCCAAGAGCCCTTGACATATCTACGAATTGGTTACTTTTTACAGAAACAGCCACAGCTTCGAAAGAAGCCCATAAAAGGTATTCCCTCTTCACCTGGAGTCCTTCAGTCAGCTATCAAAGCAAGTGGGGTGATACATGGAGTGGTCTCCCACAGGAGAAGCAGGGAAAAACTGCTGAGCATGAGGCTGCTTCTCAAGGGCTGGAGAGACTGGGAGTTCAGGCAACGAGACACTGCTTTCTGCTAGCATCCACCTATCACACAGATCAAAACACGCTTGAGCTTGCCAGGGAGATACGAGCCAGGCTTAAGGACCGATACTGCCATGTCCAGGATGACAATGACACAATTTTCAACAGTCTCTCCAAGGCTTCTGAGGCTCTCCCATGCCCACCATCCAGCAATGAGCTCCTATCACCCACCTCAGCAGCCAAAGTGTCTGAACTATCCCAAGGCAACATTACCCAGAGGTTTTTCTTCTTCTGGTGTTCCAGCAGGTTTCCATTCTGGTACCACTGGTAGCTGGGGGCTGGGACCCCCATGGCAGCACAACGCAGCTGTAGCGGCTTCCCCACCTCCACCGTCTGCTCAGTGGGGTTCAGGACGATGACTGGTTCTCCTTGCCAGAGCCGAGGGGGGAGTCCTGTGAAGCAGCGACACAGAATTGGTCCTCTCTCCACAAAGACAGAAAACAAGTCATTTTTTCTCCCTGTACAAGAACCTGTGTGCACTGCCAGAAAAGCAAGCTTTTCCACCCACTCCAAGAGGTGCTGTCCCACAGGATGGCTGTGACTGCAGCATCACCACTGCACCTTTCTGCTTTGGGAGCAGGGAATCCTGGAGAGCGACACCCATGACAGTAAATGACACACCAAAGCCCTGCCTCTGGCTTCCCAAACCTGACACTCGCCCTTTCCTGCCAATGGCACAAAGTCAACATGCTGAGATCAACCACACCTGGTGTTATTTTTGCTCAGCTTTGAAGTACCCATACTGCCTTGTCCAGTCCCTCTGCCCAATGCAAACAGCCAAACACCCAGTATAACTCTAAGAAAGAGGCTCAGGTACCTACAGCTGAGGTTATGCAGACCACGACAAGGAACTGAACCACCCAGAGAATGGACACAGAGGTCTGAGTTAGGCCTGCAGGCTCATGTCGCTGAAGCAATGCTTCTTTATTGTGACTTTTGAGCTGGGAGGACACACTGCACCTGGGAACTGCATAGGATTACTCCCCAAGGGTGGGCAATGCATAAAACATGGAAAAGCTACAAGACATGCTCATACCTCTGGCAACACAGTGATGGACCTCCACTTTCACCCAGTCAGAGAAGATGGCATTTTTGTAGAGGTCATTGATTCTGCAGGTGTAGAGTTGGGACTGCTGTGCAGTGATGGGCAAGTCTTGCTTGGTGGCACCAGGAATCTGGCGGCAGACAGACTAAAGGGAAAACACGGGTGGTGGTCAGCAAGTCCCCTTCATTGCTGGTAGCAGAAGGCACCAGCAGGCGCCTTGTAAGACCAGGAAAAGTGGAAATCCTCCCCTCCTCCAGCCACAGGGATGTGAGAGAAGGAGCTTTTTCAGTGCACACCCCATCCAGCGCTGTTTAACTTGTCAGCAACATGGACAGTGGGATTGAGTACAAGTTTGCTGATGACACTAAGCTGTTGATGCACTGGAGGGAAGGGATGGGATGCAAAGAGACCTGAACAGACTTAAGAGGCGGGCCCATGTGAACCTCATGAAGTTCAACAAGTCTAAGTGCAGGGTCCTGCCCCTGGGTCGGCGCAATCCCCAGCACAAACACAGGCTGGGCAGAGACCGGACTGAGAACAGCCCTGAGAAGAAGAACTTGAAGGTGTTAGGTGAGGAGAAGCTCCCCATAACCTGTGTGTGCATGCGTGAGCCCAGAACCGCACCGTGTGCTGGGCTGCACCCCCAGAGCATGAACAGCAGGTCAAGGGAGGGGATTCTTCCCCTCTGCTGTGCTCTGGGGAGACCCCTCCTACAGTCCTGATCCAGCTCTGGGGCAACAGCACAAGAGGGACGTGGAGCTGCTGGAGCAAGTCCAGAGGAGGCCATGGAGCTGCTGTGAGGGCTGGAGCTGCTCTCCTCTGGAGCCACGCGGAGAGAGCT
>NW_009927680.1:0-658 GCF_000696875.1 Nestor notabilis | reverse complement strand
CGCGGGGGCTTTGCTGGGAGCACCCTGCTCTAGTGGAAGGTGGCCCTGTCCATGGCAGGGGGTTGGGACTGGATGAGCTTTAAGGTCCCTTCAATCCAAAGCATTTGATGATTCTATGATACTATGAGCCGCAGAGGCCCTTGCCATGGACATGCATCCTTTCCCCCTCTCCTAGTATCCTCCTTGTTCTCACCAGGTCAGCCTGCAGAAGGCCAGTTCCATCACTGTGGACAGAGACACAGCCTGATGCCACACCAGGGCCACTTCTGTTCCCACCATTACCTGGTGCTGACAAAACCATTGGTACTGCAGCAACGTCCGTCCCTCAGCTCTGCACCGCAGCATGAAGGAGTATCCCAAGGGAACAGAGGCAGATACCGGCTGCTCCGTGATCACAATGGCTGTAGAGAAACAGTACACGGACATGGAAACAACCCAGCATTTGTCAGGGACTTCCTCCCACCACTGGCCAGGCTCTATGGACCGCAAGAGGAGTCCCAGCACCCACTCCAGGGCAACGGGACATTTGGAAAACCAGGGATGGTCGGCCTCTCGTGCCCTGGGGATACCACGGGGCTCTTTTGGGTCATCTCCCAGGCCCAAATGCAAGGGGGGCAGCACTTTTCGCGCTGCTGGGCAAAGGGAGCCACTGCTCAGG
>NW_009927679.1:25817-86155 GCF_000696875.1 Nestor notabilis | reverse complement strand
CTGCTGTAGCTGAACCCAGGACATCAGTAAAACTCCCATTGACTTCAGTAGGAGTTTTGATTGAGTGTTTAATTGGTCCGGTGTCTCTGACTCACAAATATAGTAAGATTAACAAGTAACAGCAAATGGCCAAAGAAATTACTGTTAGGATGTCCAATTGCAAAATATCTGTGTATTTGTGCATGCCAGCCCTGAAAAACTTCAATGCAGGCCTAGTTCAAGATGAAACAAAGGATGTATTGAGGTATATAGACCAGACAAAATACCAGTTTAGAAGGGACCTCAAGGACCATCTGGTCCAATCTTTCCTGGCAAAAGTACAATCTAGACAAGATGGCCCTGTCCAGCTGAATCTTAAAAATGTCCAGTGTTAGAGAATCTACCACTTCCCTGGGGAGTTTATTCTAATTGCTGAGTGTTCTCCTTGTGAAAAATTTTCCTCTCATGTCAAATTGAAATTTCCCCAAGGGTAACTTGTGTCCCCTGTCTTTTCCGTGTGACTCCTGATAAAAAGGGAGTCTCCAACTTCTTTGTAGCCACCCTTTAAATACTGGGACGTGGTGATAAGGTCTCCCTTGAGCCTACTTTTCTCAAGGCTGAACAAACCCTGTTCCCTCAGCTTTTCCATACACAGCAGGCTACCAAGTCCTTTTACCATCTTTATGGCCCTTTCCTGGACCATTTCCAGCCACGTCTTTTTTTGCACAGAGGGGATCAAAACTGAACACGGTATTCCAGGTGTGGCCTGACAAGCACTGAGTGGGATAATGACTTCTTTGTCTTTGATGGTGGTGTCCTTGTTGATACAACCCAACATCCTGTTGGCTTTCTTTGCTGCAGCTGCACACAGTTCACTCATATTGAGCTTGCTATCCACCAGGGCCCCCAGGTCCCTTTTCACAGATCTGCTCCACAGCCATGTAAATCCCAGACTGTGTGGGATGGCTCTCCCTTTCAAAGTGTCCACTTTCCCATTCAGTTTGGAATTGTCAGCAAACTTTGTCAGGGTACACTTAATCTCATCTTCCAGACCACTTATGAGGATATTAAACAGCATTGTCCCAGTATCAATCCCCACTAGAGACAGGCTGCCAGTTCGAAGAGGACCTATTCACCACCACCCTCCGGGCATAGCCTATCAGCCTGTTATCCACCCACCACACAGACCACTTGTCTAGACCATGAGCTCTAGGAGTTCCTCTAGGAGAAGGCTGTGGGAAACTGCATTGAAAGCCTTGCAGAAATCCAGACAATGTCCACTGTTCATCCCACATCAAGCAAGCAGGTTACTTGGTTGTAGAAAGCAATTAGGTTTGTCAAGCACGATTTGCCCTTGGGAAATCCATGCTGGCTTTTCCCAGTCATGTGCTTCATCTGACCCCCAGGAGGATTTGTTTCATAACTTTCTCTGAGACTGGAGTAAGACTGATGGGCCTGTGATATCCTGGATATTCCTGTGAGCTTTTTAAGCCATGGGGGTGACATCAGCTTTCTTCCAGTCTTCTGAGACATTTCCCCAGTCTCCAGGATTTCTCAAAGATGATGGAGAGTGGCTTCACAGGGGTGTCAGCCAGCTTGCCCAGAGAACTTGTGGATGCCTTTTTCCTGGAAGTGTTCAAGGCCAGGTTGGATGGGGCTTATTTGCTACTCTAGTTGGCCAGGCTTTTTCCCCAGTTGGTTGCAATGGTGTAAGCATTGCCACTTTGAACCCTGGTCCCCTAGTCGTTGAGGTTAACACCTCCCCACCACAAGCTGGCCAGTCTGCTGCCAAAGATTCCCTTGCTTCTTCTAAACAGATGGATCCCATCCCTCCCTAACAGGCTATAGTAATCAAAGACTATCCCTCTGTGAAAAAAACAAAAACCGTCATGACAGCACCAGCCACAAAGATAGAAGCTGATTTGCATTATGCACCTATTTCTGGCTGCACCATGTCCTCTTACAAGTAAAACTGAGGAGAAGATAACTTGGGCAACAATATTTTAATCTTTTACTCCCAGGGCTTTGTAGTCTTCTTCAATTCTGTACAGATTCCATCTTGTGATGTCATTCGTGCTAACATGAAACGGTAGCAATGGAGAGTAGTCTGTGCTTTTGACAAGTTGAGGCACCCCCTTGCCAACACATTGGACCTTAGCTTGCGGAAGGCAGCATACCTCTCGTGACTCCCTGTCAGGCCAGTAGATAGGTGCCTCAGTACCCCCTAGCAGCAGAAAAGCTGCCAGCTTCTGGTGAAGATGTCTCCTCTTCCTTGGGAGTCCCTGGCTCTGGCAATCCCCCTGTACATTTCAATCTAACCTTCAGCTACAGAACTTACAGTTGCTGCAGCTGCCTGCCTCAGTGACTGAGTGGTGCTTGTAATTTTGTTGTGGTTATATATAAATAAATATTTTGAACAGAAGAAATAATAATAACAAAGGAGAATATTTTTTTTCAATACAGTAATCTGAGGGCACTTTGGTATGCCCACTGCATTACTTAAGAAACCAAACTATGGACCATGTGAAGAAAAAAGGAGAGAAATTTATTAGGGTTTAGACACAAAATATACTGCAATCCATTCAAAGGACACCTCTGACAAAAATTCTCTCTGAGTTAAATGTAGAAGTCTTTCCTACTGTTAATTGGGCTATGTAAACTTCAAGAGATTTTTAGCTCTTCTCTTTAAAGACACGAATCAAAAAGAATGGTTTGGTTTTGGCAACGATGTGCTGTTTCGTCCTCATTTGTCTAAAGAACCCCTGTCCAAGATGTCTTAGCTGTAGTCTTGATGTCTTAGCTTGTAGCTTCCACTTCCTCTTTCAGCAATCAAGAAGGTGAAAATGTCACTAATGCAGAGTAATAAAGTTTTCCTAAGAGTCTGAATTCAAATAAGACAATGCAGTTACTGACAGCTGATGGGGCTGTGGACATGTCTTTGTGATAATAAGTGGTGTTTAGGAGCTGGTTATAACACTTTACACCTAACGCAGGAATCACACCAAGTGACTGGAGTCAGCTAGGAGCAGTGGTCTGTCCTCTACCCAATGTTGCTCTGCAGTGCAACATGGGGATGTGGCATTTGAGTACATGAGTATGCAAAAAGACAAGACTGGAAATGACCTACACAGATCTTTTAACAGCAATTTAGAAAATGTTATATGAACAAGCTAAAAGCTAGAAGGAGATGAACATCTAAACATAGGTGATCTCTTTCTTGTATGCATTTAATGTGTCTGGAGGACTGGAGCCCAATTGATGTATCCTCCTGAAATGCCTGGAAGGTAAGAAGCAGTATTGTCCCAATTTCTGAACAGGGAATTGAAGCACTGGGAGATTAATAGATTGCCCAAAGTGATACAGGTATGGAATAAATCCTGGTCTTCTGACACCAACTCAGTGTTAAGTAATCTTCTCAGTTACAGTTGCTATAAAAAAATAAGTCTGATCTCTTGTAAATATCACCTAGACCTTCAGATGTATAATCCTGCTTGAATGCATAATGTCTGCTTCATTGGCTGGAGAACCAAAAGTCAACAAACTGTATGAAGACATCGTTACAACACTTTAACACTGCCTATGACCATATCTGATAGTACTGATATTCTGCTATTGCTGCTCTGTACCGCCACAGTAATTTCATGTCAGAATCTGCAGAGAGGTAAAGTTATAGATTCTTCTTCTATCAAAATATGAAATAATTGTTTTGAAATTTATTGCATGTATAAAAGATTATATTTGTACATATATCAAACCTAGTACTTGTATTTTAAAATATCATGAAATAGTTACATTTACACCTTAGAATACTGCCTTCATGAGTCAATGGTGAAAGGTCTGCAGAATGGTCTGAAGTTCTAGCAGGTCACAGATAAAATGATGAAAAGCAAAAATATTCAATTTTATATAAGTAAAATGTGCCTATTAGCATTACCATGTTTCAGGGGACTGGTTAGTTATTGTTAAAATATGCTAATATGAAACTTTGGTATTCAAGTTTGAGGTACACAAATGACTAAGCAGATAATGCCCCAGATTTGCTCAGATTATGACAGCAGAGACTGCAAAAATACTGATGAAGGTAAAATCATCAGAAACAGAATTTGTAAAGCATGCCCAGAAAAGAAATACCAACTAGATAAGATTCAGCTAATACAAATGGGGATGTTCTCACATTTGAAAGCAGTGATAAAAGGGCAAAATGTCATAAATATGAAAAGACTTTAAAGTCTTCTCGAGTGTGATGCTTATAAATAGTATTCAGTGGTAATGTTAGTTATTTAATCTCTAAGCTTGGCTACATGGTTCGAATATATCCAACTAGAATAGATCTCCAGTGGTTCAGAAAGGTTAACTGTACAGTGTACTCTGACAGGGTATTTCATCACATAATGATCTCTCATTGTTTGCTTTCTCTTTTACCAAGTATTTTCATTTTAATTCCCAAAAGCTTCTGCTGTTTCTTTGTTGTTCTTTATCCTCTCTCTCATTTGCTCTGGAACTCTTCTCCAGTCTTTCGCAGGGTTATACAGCTCCTTTTTTGTCTCCTAGCACAGGAATGGGGAACATCATGTCAAAACATCTTTTCATGTCCTTCCTCCACTATTTATTAACTCAGATAAAATACTGGAAAGTCACATAGCACAAAAGCTCTTCTTCTGACCAATATGTGCTGCAAAGGTTTAGATGTTTTTAATTCTGTACTGATTTTTTTCCTCTGTTAGGCTCAATCTCAACACTCATTCTGTCCCAGAGGTTACGACCACCACTGAAAACAGCCCTTTACGTGTCCTTTTTACGAACTCAGACATTTTTTACACCCCGAGTATCCTGACTAAGGAGGGAGGATCTATCATTCCCTTTCTTTAGCACAGTGACATTCTGTATAACTAATCCATTGGGGTGGCTACTTAAAGGTTGACCTAGTGTTCATTGCATTCCGTTGAGAAGCAACAGCGACCCAAGTCACCACTGTGATAAATATTTAATCAGTTACCTGACGTGAAACATCTCCAATAAGATAGCTTAGAAAAAGACACTACATACTGGCAGCTGCTGCATGTATCTAGTTGGCAGGAAAGCTCTTGCTTCTTTTGCTCCATGTATAACTATATACAAAAGGAAGAAAAACATGATAATAGAGAACTTTCTGTTCTAGCACACTACTTTTTGATCACTATAAAGTCTAGAAAAATTCATATGGGAAGTAAGGAAGAAACTTTAAGCTAGAACTATTTATTGATGACAGTAATGAAGTTTTCACCAATGGCTATTTTTTTAATCAAGATGTGATCCAGGTTCAAGCAGTTATCGTTCAGGGAAATCTCATGACAAAACTTGTCAGGAGGGCTGATTAAGTGATTGCAGTAATTTCTCTGGGCTCTGTAAACTCAGAATTTAAGAAGACAACACAGTTTGAAAAGGCAAGTTAGCAGTGAAGAGCAATAAAGGATTTGTCTTCAGCTTTGTGTGAGTGACCTACTGAGCTCATAGCATTGTCATGCTCTTTGAACTGAACAAAACACAGAGAAAACATTCAGACAATAGACAAAGTTCCTTCAAGTTTGAGGATAATTATGCTAGCTTGAACAACCATATGAGATTATGAACTGGAAAGGATCTTGTGGGCCTTTCCATGAATCCATAAAAGCAAACAGTAATCAGTTCTTGTCTTCCAATGCTCTTTGGTATTTAGGCAAACAGAGCTGCAGTGTTAAGGTAGTACTCCTCTATGAAGTTTCTTGTAACCTGAACGTTATTCTTGTATTGAATTGTCTTTGAGTCACCAGAGTCACTGGTATTTCAACCAGATTTCATAGTAGTGAAGAAAACAGAGGATATGAAATTCTTACTCTAGATGTCTACCATGTACCACAACAGACTTATGCTCTGGACTCCATTATAGCCTTGGAGAGCTAATCAATACAGTTAATGGAGTTTAAAGAACAATTCATCTGACCAAATTTAGGATAAGATGAACTGCTCTCTAGACACCATTGACTGTATTGGTTATAGCTCCATTGACTGTAATGGGACTTACACAATTAATTCAAATATAGACAGATGCATTACATATAACCAAGGCAAGATGAATCTTAACCAGATCTTTTCCATTATGTTGGTAATGAGAATGCCCACATCTACATTAGACAGTGTACATGATATGCCTGCATGAAATCTTTTTGTTTAAATCTCTTTGTTTCACCTGAAATTGAACTGAAGACTGGCCTCAGCCTTCATCATGGCTAAGAAGTTGAGAGCAATCAGATATGTTGCTAATAGTACTCTTCCTTGTGTGACATGGCATAAAAGAACTGCTGTATCTTAGCAATGCTACACTGGCAGTCCATCTAAGTTTGAGCAGATTACTATTACTGACTTTGGTGTGTGTGTGAATATACATATGTATGCATCACTGGAAATCAAACTATGCCCTTGTCTGCTTATAACAATTTACCAATTAAGTAATTCAAGGCATAGCTGGACTTGAGAGTTCAAATTTTTAAATGTATAACTGTTCTACCTTAAACTAATTGGAAAGGAGAATGTCGTATCTTCAGTATTTCACTATTATTTGCCTTAGATCTTAAAATGTGTTTATTTATGTGTGACATAATGCAATTATTTTAACATAAATTTGAATTCCAGTAGATGAGGACAAAAATCTAAATATAGAAAAATAAATAAATAAACAGAAATAAATATATTATCGATGTTTCAGAAGGAGCTATATGCCACAATATTTTAAAGAATGTTAGAAAGTGAAAAGATTCTTGCATGAACTATTCTCATAAAGTATATGCAAATGTTCACTATGATGAATAAAACATTATTAAACTCTTTTTTACCCTGAGTCCATGTTTGGCTCAATCTTATCTCATTAAGAATTTGGTGCTGAGATAATATCTGCCAGATGGTGTTATAATTCTGGGTCCAAGGAGCATGGACTAATTCCTTCAGGTGAAATGTGTTGATACAGGAATATCAGTAGTGGTGTCCTGTTACCTTTAAAGTTTGTTTAACAGAGACCAATAGCTTTGTCTAAAAATACAGTTATACAGTTCAGTATAATTCCAATACTTTAACTGATAGGAATACAATTTCTAATGACCACCTGAGACATTCCAATTTATCCCCCGATCAGAATCAATAACAAGAAATAACCAGTGAGTTGTTCTCAAAAAATCAGTGATATGGAATAATTGCTTTCTAGAGAATTATAGGTTTCATGGATGGTTTAGATTTGGCATTGCAATTAAATTATTTTTCTTTCATTACTGAAAATATTTCTCTAAGTTCCTGATTTGGAAAAAATTCTATTCCTCCCTGGGCATACATTATTTACTGATAAAAGTAAGCAGCAGGACATGTTTCTCCAAATCCATAGGACAACCTTCAGTTCTTGTATGAGATGGCAGCAAGTGGATTCTTTGCAGTTTAAAGCTGAATATATGAAACCTGCACATGCAGAGCATGAGCTATGCTATTTTGAAAAGGAATTTATGTTATTCTGAGCATGTAGTTACCAACAACCATAACTACCTTCAGTAAGTATGCAGTCAAGAAACAAAAGTATAAAGAAAGTCCATCTGAGCTTTCAAAACCATAGAAAGGTAAAAAAGGCACATCAAGCTATTAAAAATAATCATAAGCACAGACCTCATAAATTTCTTCCTCTTTGAGTCATGATACAGAACTGCAGTGGGGTCAAGTGGTTTACATAAAATCATAGAATAGTTAGGGTTGGAAAGGACCTTGAGATCATCTAGTTCCAACCCCCCCTGCCATTGGCAGGGACGCCTCACACTAGACTACCCTGAGCAGTGAAATTATACGAAAAAGTAAATAGAAAAAAATAAGAGGCAGAAATGGGAGTTTGATAGTCAAGGAGGAAAGAAGAGCTTCCCAAAAGCCCCACATGATCCACAGCTACA
This sequence comes from Nestor notabilis, assembly GCF_000696875.1. Lineage (NCBI taxonomy): Eukaryota > Metazoa > Chordata > Aves > Psittaciformes > Psittacidae > Nestor > Nestor notabilis. The sequence goes on along the minus strand of NW_009927679.1, from coordinate 78,242 downwards.
GTCCTGGTATCCCAGCCATACTTTTCCACCTGAGAGTCTGCCCAAGGACATGAACATTGAAAACAACTCCATGCAAATAGAGTAAAAAGACTTTTTTCTGTCTGTCATCTGGGAGCCAGGCCAATGGGCAAGCTATGCTAGGCTATAACCAGAAACCCTTATCCGGTTATTATCAGACCCTTGTCTGTAAAAAGTGTGCATTTCAGTATAACAATGGGAAAGTAGAATATTTATTGAAAGTATGGCCACCCTGAGTGTCTCACTTGAGATCTGGGATTTCAAACGGTTTTTGGAAAGAGCTATTTACTAGGAAGCATCTATTTTGATGCATTAAAATTAGTCTTTTTGTCAAGTATCAGGTTCTCAGACAGAAAGATAATGCTCAGAGAGGAGCTTCACAGATTCCCTCCTTTTAATCCCAGACAGAGAGGCCCTGTAATTCGTCCTGGACTGAAAACACCACAAATGAAATTTAACTGCTAAAATGTGTACAAACAATGTTACCCAAATAATCCCGAATATCAGTGGACCTCCACAGGATGAAAAACTAACCATAATAATTCCATTCAGATCTTTTAAAGAATTATAGTCCACATTATTATGTTCAGGAATTATGACTTATCTGACAGTAATGATTTACTTATAAAGGCACATCAGTGTCTTAAGTATTGCGGCTCCACTAGATAATACTGTGCTGCTACCCACATATGTATTCATGTAATATACGTACAACCTCAACATCTCAGTAACAGTAAGAGACTTGCAGAAATGCTTTATTTCATTCTTTTTTTCAGTTGTCTGTCTTTGTGTGTTTAACAGCACTGTGCTGATCTTCAGTTTCATTCTGCAGGCTTAGGAGTAAAACAATGTAACCAGAACTGATAGTCAGCAAACAACAGGGAAGTGTTTTCAAAGCAGAAGGAACAGAGAAGATGTTTTTGATAGGTTTTGACGTGTCCCAGTGACTTTGTGGGGCACAGCACAAAACTTTATGAAAGAAAATATTTGTTTAAAAAGGTCTCTGATTCCTGGGGTGCTGTAGCAAAAATTGTAGGCTGCTTTTTAACAACAAACCATTTAAGGTGTTAACCACATTCAGCGTGTAGAGTCTATTCTTGGTCTGCACCAGTGCTTTCTACTGATCTTAAGCACTATATTAATCTTAGTGCCTCACAGATCCTACCTAGCAAAATACAGTTTTCAGCATGGTCTCACGGCTTTCAGTCAGCTTAGCATGTAGGCATACACTTAGTTTGATGATGTTTTTAGCACTACCTAACTTAGCAAGTAGTGCTGTGCTAACTTCCTGTAGTTGTAAACACCAGAACAACCAATTCCATTTGCAGAACTGCAGATTAGAATAGTGTTATTAAATCATGGTAATCCTTCTGTGTTGATGTACACCTTCATTATCCAGCAATAACAATCACCCTAGCAGGGAAGACAGTAACAGTAGATCTTCTGATGCTCATAGAGTTCAGCTACAATCTCTGAGTTTTAGCAAAGACATTAACCCTTAATTCTCTGAAGCCAAATTAGAACATAAGACAAACTAGTTTTGTTTCAACTCCCAGCTTCCTGAGATTTTTCTGTTTCCTTTACAGCACTTATAAACTCAGCCTGCCTGTGCCTAAGACCTTTCAGTTCCATGGTCTTCCTTCTTGCTGTATGCTGTGTAACCTCTGAATGCAAATCAAGGGACCTCAGCTGGTGATTCTGGCTTGCTGTTAAACAGTCTCCTCACACTCCTGTTGAAGTCCTCTCACATTACACAGAAAATGCTCCATAATTCACTTATAGCTACCTTAAACATTAGGAAAGAGCATGAAGCAAAGACATTGAACAAAACCCCTTCAGACTTGTATATTTTTGAGAAGATGTTTAGGTTTGAATACGCACATAGCAATTTTATGTAGAGAAGATCCTGGCTCCAAGCCAAGAAGAATCCCAGAGGACTTTGGATCTGACTCATACCAGTTCATCTAACGGGCCAGAGAACACCTTCATATCTGTCCCTCACTTTTGACCTTGAATATGAGCATAGTCCAGCTGTAATTTTGGAGGCTATTTCTTTATTTTACCTGAAAAAAATCAGATTTGTTTCATTTTCACAAAACAGACATAAATCCTCAGCAACAGCAGTTTATAATGAAGAAGACCCAAGTAAAAACAACATTCAACAGCTAATAACACAGTTAATGGAATTTGTCTACACTGTAGTCCAAACTTTTTCTGTAAGAAAATTCTGCATTCAGTTAACTTTGTTTTCCATCTTTTCTGTCCCCTTTGTTGCATTTACTCATAAGTACCACCTGAAGGGCAACAAAAAAGGCTGATGAACATGACCCACAGGCCATTTGGGAATAACTCTCAGGAGACTAGGAACAAGCAATATCTGCATCACGTCACAAGATTGACTATGCTCAGGAAAGTTGACGCAGAGCCCTCCTGGCCAGAGGTGACCTGTTCCAGTCTGAATTTCCTGCTGTAAATGCTGAATGCTTTGCTTAGCTGTTTACTTGAGTTGGGACTTAGCAAGTTCTTTGCGGACCCTGTAATATATTTTGAGCTTATCTGGATGGTGTTATAAAATCTCTGCAAAATTGATTTCCAGTAATTACTGATGACTGTTCACATGCACTGTTAGACTACAAGTGAAAAACTTACAGCTGAATACAGACATCACGTGTTTCTTTCTTCCAGATTCTATAAGAGCTGAGAATTTGGTTTTCTGTCTGAGAAAGGGGATGGTTGAATCCTTTTCACTCCCAGTGCAAACAATTAAGCAGATAGAGGCTCCTCCCTGGAAAGAGGAAAAACATAATTTTCTTGAAAGTCAGAGGTCAACATCATACCTTCACCATGCAAAATGCAACTTGTTTGATGGGTATTTGACTACTTAATAAATTAAAAAAAAAATCCATTTTCCTTAGAAACAAGTTTATTTTGGAAATTATGAAAGTCTGTTAGGAAGTCTAGCTTTCAGACTTCTGGCCTCCACTCTAGGAAAGGAGAAGATGCTACACAGGGCTCCCTTTGTCTGTTGTCCCTGAATAATAGTGTCCAGATGAAGACCCAACATGTAGAATAGGAACATAAATCAACAGTTCTTATAAGGCATCAGGAGCATTTCAGTTTGGGAATGATTTCATGAACTTTTACTGTGAGGGAAGGAAAAAAATTTCCTGCCTTGTTGATCTTTATCAAAGAAAGTTCACCAAGTTTATTATTCTCAGCTGGTTCTGCAGTGACTGACTGTCTTTCTAGCTTTCTTGCAGGGCAAAGTAGTTAGTTCCCATGAATCTGAATGTCTTCAGAACTATCTCAAACTGGCTGAGCATAGTCAAAATACTTGAAAGTTATGTAAGAGAACTGATAAGCAAAGGTATCATAGACACATATTTACACACTTCACATACAGATGTAGAGTATGGCCACCATGATCTCATTTTTTGACAAGACCAGACTGAAATATATTCATAGAAAATGTGTGGAGACATTGTTTTAGTGACTGGTGAGCACAGTATTTTGATCTAGCTTATGCAGTCATTAGGGCATACTAATTTTATAGGCTGACATTGCCCATAGGCATCAAGAAAAGAGGTACCATTGTCAACATATATATAAGATGCCTTTTTGCATAGAAGTATTGCTTTGTTTGTGGTGGTGGGACTAAAAGGATGTGGAAGTAAAATGGTGGACATATTTTGCAAGATTAAAGCAAGCTGTCCAAATTCAAACACTATCTGCTTATGATTTTAAAAAATACCAGAAAATATTATCTTGATGTTTTCCTATGTCACCAAACAGCTCTTTATCCTTGCTTTTCTTCCACCACTTACAACACAAAACCCTTCTTTTCTTACAGATTAAAAGAGACAAGAATCACACTGGTGTTAACTAGAGGAAAGGATGAGGAACTTATGGAACCTTAAAAATTCCCTGTGTAAAGGTTGCAGGCTTAGAAACAAAGAGAGGGGGAGAGTGTTAATTTCTTTGTGCTGTTGGCAGGCTTCCTTCACCTCACAGCGAAAATTCCAGAACAGAACAGTAAGACTCAAATAACAAGGCAAATCATAATAATGATAAGAAATAAATAACAATGTTGAGACATATTCCAGTCATCTTTTTTGCCTTCTATTTTGCCAGAGGCATTCTACTTTTTCTTATTAAAATAAGACAAAAAGCAGCAACATTCTTTATCTACTTTGGAAATATTATTTTAAAAAATGGATCAGTCTGAGCAATTTTATTAAAATAAAGTTGAATATATTCTGCTTTAAAAGTGGAAATGATTCTGTGCTTTTAATTTCTTTCTGAAGTAACAAATTGCACATCACCAGAATGCTGCTTACCATTACTGGTCCTAGCCTTAGGGAGTGTTACTTTATTACCTTTCCAAACCATACTTCAGAGGAATTAATTAATTGATGCTCTTAGCAGCCTCATCCTGACAAAAACATATGATACTCAAATGTTAAACATGGAAGCTAAGATGAAACTGTCAGGAGAAGGCTGAAAGTGGTTATTAATATGGGTTTTGATAAATATCTTCTCAGGCTCATACTGTGCCTCGTCTACTTTCATCTTGGAGAGTAGTTAATCTGATTGATGAAGATCCTGTTTCAGATTGTCTCCATGCTGAGTTTAATAACTGCACTTTTTTTTTCTTTTTTTTTTCCAAAAGATAGTCTCTTATTGCAAGGCAAAAACCTTTACACTGGTGTGTTTTGCAATCGTGTAAGAAGCCTAACAGTGAAACCCTTGTTTTTTGCTCTCTTCATGCTTGAACAGTGTTGCTTAATTACCACACCAACCCATACATGACAGTGTCCAGTCCACTTCTTCCTCCCTCTGTGCTTTGCAAATCAGGTTCTGATAAGAAAATTGTCATATGCTGCTAAAGTTAAAAAAGCAAGCTCATCATGGCACCATATCAGGCCTCCAGCACAAAGGGGTGATACACCATGACAGTTTTGTGTCATTACTAACATTCTGGTGTTAAAAATGAGCAAGTTGATTTTTTGTTATTACTTAAACTCTTATATTATTGTTTTAAACATATAGTCACAGTTATGGCTGCTGAGTTGAATAAAAAAGTGTATCTCTGTCACAGAGTAACATCTGTGGGTGTATTACACCACATTATTCAATTATTCATGTTAGAAAGAGCAAAACTTCAAAATACATTAGAGAGAAGGCAACTTTATATATACAGTCTTACTGTACACAGATATTAAAACCAGACAATAAGGTTGTAACTAATTAATAAATCAGCTTGGGTTATAAATGTCATTGTAATGTGTGTACAGAAAATTCTTCTGTTAATTTGAACCTTAAATATTTTCTCCATTACTGGCCTGATGTACAGTGAAAGGGTATATTGCCATAGTTATTTCTGTAATCAAGGCAATGCAGCTCCCCCTGCAATCTGTTCCCTATCCACTCTGCACATTAAGATGACTTCCTCAGGCATCACTTTATCTATATCACGTCTCTTTTTTAATTTCACCATTGACTCCCTTTTCTCTACAATATTTAGAATAAATAATTTCCTTTGTGGTAACATCTTACAAAACAGACCACAAATTCAATCCCAGCCCACTGATTAGTCCATGTTTCATTTCCTCCATAGTATCACAGAATCATAGAATGGTTGGAGTTAGAAAGGATCTCCAGATGTCGTCTTGTCCAAGCCCCCGATCAAGCAGGACCACCTAGAGTCAAGCTTTTCAATATCTCCAAGGATGAAGACCACAGCCTCCTTGGACAAGCTGTGCTTAATGCTTATGGCACTGTCCCCTCTCAAACACCTTCTTTACTGAAATGACTGCAAAAGCTTGAAAACCATTAGATTGCTGCAGTGTGGAGACCTTTGTCCACCTCAACAATCTGTATTATCCCACTGTCCCACTGAACTCCCCTGACTGACCCACATCTGGACAGTGACAGTTTTATTTTTAGGGAAACAAGGTCCCACAATCAGAGCACTGAAAATAGGATATATTCAAAACCTGCAAGTAAACTCCCATCAAAATATCTTCTAAGTCATTAATTCTACATCTAAACCTGCATAACACTGAGGGCTAATGTGTGGGTCGAAACTAAAAGGCAGTGCAATACTGGGAAACATGTATTTCATTGCATCTACAGTCTAACCAAGACTACAGCCCTTTAAGAAATTGTCTGGGAAATGTTCTTTCGTGTGAAAATACTGACTCATCATAAAATGAACTTAGAAATGTTGCATTACAACCGCCTTTCTGTTCCAAAGGCTATAGAACAAAAAGTTCTTTCTGTGTGTGTTTTTTTACCTGAAAATGCTCCTTATTTCAGAAAAAAAGACTATTTGTCCTCAAAACGACACCCCCAAAACCCCACAACTGATTATGTCATCAGACCTTTGCTTCCCAGATTCTTCATAGTCAGCACATTATTGTCAGCTATCACAACCAAATTTGGTTTTAGAATAGTATTTAAAATGCGCATCTTGTAAAGAAGATGTCTGCTTCTCTGAGGTCTCCTCAGACATTCTGGAGTTGTTCCTCTTATTTTTACTCCTTCAGGAAAAGAGGAGGAATTTTAACTGTCTTTTAGTGGGAGTCTGATAAAATCCAAAAGAGACGTGTAGTTTCCTATACTGAAAAGCAGAAGTATGAATCCTGTGAGTACTGTAGAGAATGAAAGTAACTGAGTTCTCTCAGTAAGTGAGGACAGAAATTGGGAAAACAGATTTATTTTATTTTCTTTTTAAGAGGAATTTCCTTTAGGTGAGAAAGGAATTCTTAGTGGATGGAGAGAATAGATTCTTTGGTAGAGCAAAAACAATAAAAGCTAGCAAAATTAGACATTTTGCATGCAAAATTTATATTTACTGTCCATCACAGGTAGATAGAATCCTTTTTGTGCTTTTATCGGAATTTTCCTTCAAGCTTTGAACATCCTTTTTCATGTGTGGAGGAGACAGGTTGAGAAGGAGTGTTGATTCTATCCATGTTGATTCATGGTAAAGAAATTTGTATAACCCCTCCTCTTTCTTTCCATTAGCTACTGGCCACCTTCTGTCTCTTGCCTATAGCACTGAATGGTATACAGTAGAAAAAAGCATTTCTTAACTATCCGTATCAGTAGCGACTATCACCAAGCAACTAGTTCTTCCCACTCTATCTTCTTATCTCATGATTTGCTTTCTATTGTATGTATAGTATTCTTACTCGCTCAGTTTCCTCCCATACCAAGACTGGTGGGTATTACTGAGGTGGGAACCCAAGAAAATCATATAATGTTACTGAACACCTCACTTTGAGATACAATCTTATAATCCATCAGGCCAGTGCTGAAGGGGCAAACTTCTTCTGTAAATGAGTACATTCCGTTAATATGACTACACTTCGCCTGCTCACAGGAAAAGTCAATTGGCTCATCAGTTTGAGTACTGGGGCCTACTGAACCCTGCTATTTTGTTTCTTTGCTAATCCTACCTTTAATGCATAAGGAAACAATGTCTTCTGCAAAAATTAAAGCTGAGATTTAACTTACTTGGGAGGAGAGAGATGAAAGTTCCACACCACCAAATAGAAGCTTTACAAAAGAATACAGTATACTGTTGTCAAATGACTAGTAAGAAATGCAGTTTTAAGAATAGAAATAGGTATCAAATTGGTGGCAGTTTTGTACACATTCATTGCTTTAACATCTATGGAAGAAACTGTAGTGTCCTGCTTTCGTTTGTATCAGTCTCTGTGACTGTTAAAGAAATGAGTATGTCTGACAAGTTTCACTTCAAAGAAACCTCTTTGTGACTAATAATGAGTTTATCTCATTACCTGCTTCTTGTATCAGTTTGCTCTGGTGAAAGAGTAAATCTGAAGTTCAATTTGTCAGTCTTTCTTCTTAATCTAGTCTAGAAAAAAGTCTTTAAACTAAAGTAACTAATTCAGAAAAAAAAAAAAAAACAATCAAAAGAAGGAAAAGTAGATATTCTTATCTTTTGAAATCTGGGCTCTAGCTGGAAGCTACATTTTTTTATTAAAATTGCTTTTATCAGCCTAAGAAATTAACTGGTCTAGAAAGAACATCTATCAAAACTGCAGTTACTTTCTGAAAAGCAGTTAGGATTGAGCAAAATGAAATTAAATAAGAAAATTCACTGCCACTGTGGAACATTTCCAAAAGAAGTACATGGGAAAGAGAATATAAAATTGCCAGTACAGTAGTTTAGCACTTACCACACAGAACAAGTTACTACCTAATTATAGTTAAAGTTGCTTAAGTGTATTCCTACAGTATTATTGCCAAAGGCCAAGAACCAAGAAACTTTCACTCATATATTTAAATCTCACTCACTAAGACTCATCATCTTCGGGTTTACAGTCATTCACAATAGAGTAAATCTAAACACCAGATACTCTCTTTGTATGTCTCTTATATCACTCCACTTTCTACAGTATGATCATTTAAACAATGTATTGTGTAGCATTAAGTCTTCTTACATGAACCAAATTTTGAGTCAACTGAAATTCTTTACAATGAATTTAAAAAAAAAAAAGTTTGAGAGCAAATAAGAGGGTCAGACTCTCAGGAGTTCGGTACTATACTTAAGCACTAGAAAATACAGAGTGATTAGCAAAATAACAGCATCCCAAAGAAGTCAGAAAATGATGAACAAGGCAAGATGGAGTGACCATGGAGAATATAACAGCAAAGGATAGTGGGAAAATCAGAAAGAGAAGAGTAATTTATAACATTGGCTGGAAAGAACAGTGAAATCCAAGAATCAGCAAAGCGAGCTCAAAGACACTCAGAGTTAAGTAAGCACCTGAAATAGGAAGAGACTTAAGTGCAAGAAGTCTATCAAGGAGTACCTAAGAGTTCAAAGTAAAACTAAGCAAAAAACCTGAGCTAGAAATACCAAACGTAACATTTAATATAGAAGTATTTTTGTAGTGTTCAAAAACGGTTATTCAGGCCTTCAAAGTTCAGGCTAATGGCTAAAATAAACCATTTTCCCCCCTACTTAATTTACTGTACATTGAATATGTTTGAGTCAAATATTTCTGCTACATTTCACAACCTTGAGGCACAAGAGAGACTTTTCAGAAATGAAAGTTGAAATGCTCAAGTTTTTAAAGGAATACAAAGGAACATGCCAGCATTTTCAATTTTAACAAAAGTAGAAAGCATGGGGAAGAAATACATGTGTAAATGAGTTATGAGTAAAAATTCCACACAACAAAATAAAGTCTGTGCTGGGTGGGGAAAGTTTGTTAAAAATGACAGTGGGCAGTATCTGTCTGCTCTTTGGCATTGGTATTCTAGGTGGGATTGTTGTAGCACAGGGTCTAATTTGGTACATTTGCTGGCTGTATCTCACTTGCCTTCAGTAAACCCTGCTGCCCTATCACTTCCCTGCCTGTGCTTGACATAGCAAATTTCTTCCCTGGCCCTGAAATATATGAGTAGGGCATCTCTTCTTTCTTTTCTGAGCTGGATCTCTTCTTTTCTTCCCTATCTTTAGCACTTTTTCCACCTTTTTCATGTTCCATCTTAAGACCTGCTTGACAAAACCTTACTAGACTTTTTCATTTGGATGCCCAATTGTATTCTATGAGCCTGGCTTTTTGTCAAACTACACCTCTCCTAATAGACCAAGTTCATAAGGTTTCCAGTACATTCCTGGAAACACGGCAAAGATGAAGCTGGGATACATTAAGAGAAGTGTGGCCCACACATAGAATTTGAGCCACCAGGGAGAATAAAAATAGTAAGCTCCAAAACTCTAACTGCAGTAATGTAGTGATTGTTGTCACAAAATAAAATTTCTTCATTGCATATAAACTGAAGATATCTCAATGAAGGACAGCTTTTCTGCCATAAAGTGTTTTGACAGAGAACTGCCAATAAGTCCTTCCTATGAGGATAGAAATAAAAAAGTCTGTGAATAAAAAAAAAAAACATAACAAAACCAAACGAAAACAGAAGAACAATATAGATGAAAAAGAAGTTTAAATGTCTGTTTTCACAATTTTATTAAAAATTTCTTTGAGTCAAAGACATGTTGGTTAGAGAGACCCATGGAGGTCATTTAGCCCAACCTCTCATTCAAAGCAAAGCAAATAATGTTGGTGGTAGAGTTTCTTCCTCTTTGCCAGGAGTCCTCTCCTCCACTTGGGACTGTCTCAACATTTCCCAACGTGTTTTCACGTTGTGCTCATTCTCCAGTGATCTTCACCTCCATATTACATGCAAGCCTGTGATAACTAGAGTGACAGAGATATTCTGAATATTTGGGTTTTGTTCTCTTTTTATCTCTAAAATTGGTTTTTAACCTTCTTCTAAGGTGTCATTTCATTAAATGACCGTTGGTTGGAATCTTCAGCATCATCTTCCACATCAGGCAGTTTCTGTATTCCTTTCTGCTGCATCTTGTATTTATCTTAGCTGACGTTTATCTTCAGATCCTGGGCTCTTGCTATTGAGTGATGACTGCTGCTTTTATTTTTAATTTTATTAAGACATTATAATTTTCCTTGAATGTTGTAAACAATACCTTCATGTTACTACCTAGGTTTTTTCACAGATTAAAAGGCTAGATGACTGTATTTATTTTCCTAAGAAACTAATGAAAAATAAAAAAGAATGGGTTTTTTTCAGGATTAGATCAGTATCCCAATGTGAGAGAAAAGGGAGGCTAACTCATGATTTCTGAATGCTGAACTCCTGAGATTGGCCATACTGACGATTAGAAGAAATGTTCCTCAGAGGCAATAGCAAAAAGAAAAGAAATGATTCTATGTGATTAATTTACAAGTATGAGAATGAAACAAAGATGCAGATGGTGAAGAAATATAAGGCAGGAGAAACTGGATGAACATCAGTGTTTACGGGAATGGTGATGAGGAAGGAACAAGTGTGATAATGGTAAGTGAGGAACATTGTGGCAGTCAATACTCAATGTGAGTAGTATTCGATCAATATGCAAAGAAGCAGCTAAAATGGCTACAGCACAATGCTCAGTGAAGAAATTAAAATGGCTGCAGCACATACAGTATACATTTGTTTATCAACAAACAGCTGAAATTGTGCCATCTCCTGTGACATGAAGCAGCATGAGGTAGGGGGCAGGTAAACAAAGGCTGAGTAAAATGAGATTGATTATTAACAAGGCCAGCAAGCAGGTGAGAAGCAAAAGCAGTTAAGACTGAAGGATGAAAAGCACAGTTCTTTGTAGTGACAACAGAAAACACTGCACAAACACATGCAGCCCTGCTCTGCTCAGCCTCGCACACACCAGAGGAGCTGCAGAGCTGCTCAGGCAGGCTTCAAATCTCCCTCAGCAATACTCCATTCTTCTGTTCATGTCTATCTAACTACTAAAGAGAATTCCTTCATGCAACTTCTGTCTTCTTCCAGGCATATCCTCAACACTCATACAATCCCCCCTTTTAAATCCTATACTAGAGTAGTAAGTAGGAGCTATGATTACCTGCCACCACCATATACATTCTGTACGGCTAACAATAATGCCCACTTTCAGATTTTTTCAGTGCTATACAGCACTTTGTTATTTCTTTGGCCTCTTCCCTGTCCAAATCTTTATTTTCCTTTGTTACTTCCACTCATGGAGCTGATTTTTGTTGTAACACTTGAGCAAATAAATGCAAGTTACCAATGAAACAGAAAAGGGCACCATACAGACAGCACATTGCAGTCAGCCTAGAAATACAGAGAAAAGTGGAAACATTTAGCTAAAGTCTTTAGAGGAAAGAAAAACAACTACTATTAGACTTCCTCCATTGATACCCTGACAGTTTTCTCTTCTGGTTTGTACTTATTTGTTTGGCATTTTTCTATTTTTTATTTTTTTTTTTGACACATGACAGGTGGTGGGGTGCTTTCTTTCATGCTATGAGAAAATTGAAATAATTCACAAAGGAGATAGATATATTATGAAACGAAGGTAAAGAGGTACAAATATATCAGTATTCCACAACAGGATCTATGAAAAGGTTTGTGACCATTAACTTATATACCTTGTTTGTTTAACAAGACTAGCCAGGAAGGCTGATCAATGGCAGTTTCTCATCATCATCAGAAATCTGAATATTAACTTTTCAGTAGCTGAACAGGTCATGAAATATTGAGATAATTTTATACCATGATATTAGAGAGTTATGTATTATAGATTGCATATGACTCCTGTTACACTCCTGCAACAGTCAAACAGTAGAGTGCGCAATACAGAAATACGTATTTTTCATAGGTATGTTATCCTTGCAAAGATGGTTTAGATAAAAATAGTGCCGGGAAAATATTTTCCAAAATTCCCTTTGAAAAGGGAGAGGAAAAAGCAGTTTCCTTTCAGCTGATAGGATACAGAAGGAGATGAAAGGGAGTTTCCAGTGCTCATGTCCATGGGTCTGAACAATGTGAGAAGGTGACATTAAAAAGACGTTTGTGTGAGCTGGCAAGGGAGAAAATTATTAAACCAGACAGAGGTCTTGGAATAAAATGCATTGATAGATAAGCAATAAACAGCTATGGAAATCTCAGTTAATTACAGAAGACATAAATCAGAAAGACCTGATTCAGCCAGGACATATGGAGATGACATGTAGAACAGGAAATATAATAATACTGTGAAGTGTCATAATGTCAGAATTATTTTAAGGTAAAGAACATGTGCCTTACCATGAATTCTACTTGAATGCAATGGGAAGTGAAGACAGGTTTGGCAAATTCTCTCAAGTACTGGGGTGTACAGAAGAAATTCCTGCCAAAGCACTCAGAAGAAAGCACTGATTACGTAGCCAAGGTGAAAAGCTACCTGTTCATATCTGTAGTAGTTTCAGAAACTTAACTTTGTCTCCCTTTCCCGACCTTCATCTTTCCCAAGAAGAAAATGTCCTGTAAATTCAATTCCATCTCAAAACTAGTTTCTAAACTAAATCTAAAATTCCAGGGTTTCATGTCCTGAGTGTTTTTCCGACCTTGTTCTCTTGCAAGCATATAGTATATATATATGCTTACAAATGTTATAAACATGTGTCCTGATATACATGTGTCTGAGCAAGTGTATTGTCCCAAGTTGTCCTGGGTTCACTTGCTCAAAGTCTAAAGGGAATTGTCAGTTATCCCCAAAGCAGTGATGTTGGGCTTGGGAAGGTATGTTTCCTTGCCAATTTTAATTCCCCTGGGGCAGACCTCAGTATATTCCAGGTGAGATCAGGGCCATATTTATATAGGTGTGTGAGCACCTAAGGAAGAGTAAGATTCATAGTGAGGTTTATAAAAGCATCTAATATAATGGTGGATAAAAACAATAAAACCTATCCTGAAAAGCATAAAATGTGAAAATTAAACTCTCAAGGTATTTAAACACTGAAAAGTCTAAATTAAAGTGAATTCAGAAATACACACCACATGGAAAAATCAGTAGCTCTTCTGTTCTTATTTATGAGCTTAAGAAAATTCCACCTTTAGCAACTTGTCACTTTGATTTTGACAAAAATATAAATGTGCCACTTCTAGAAATAATTGCAACCTCACCTCATGTTTTAAACAGTCTTAAAAGATCACACAGACATTTTTGCTTGTTTCCATTTATTTTGCTGTATTAAAAAAGAAAATAATTAGGCATGTAACACCTTTCTTCTGGTCACCCAGGAGCAGTGGCTGCCAAACAACATTTAATAAAGCCAGTGAGTTGACTGGACTGTTTCAGTGTTCATATATGACTACTACCTGTATCAGTGTCTGTAGTTGCTGCAATTAATTATTAGTCTAACGAAGGCAAAAATAATGCTAATCTCCCAGAGTTCTGTTGCAAAGTAAAATGAGTGAAGAGCCGTCCTTACGTCTGGATCCTATTTGAAATGCAATTCGGGACATTTTCCCACACAAGTTGCAATTAGTGTCATGGATGTTTCTGTCACTGCATCACAAACACTTTGTTTCTTGTCTGTCACAATCAAAGCAGCTGTCACAATTCAACTACATTGAAAGGAATTGTAATTAGAAATCCCTACTTTATAAAATTCCCAGCATATTTTAACTAAAGTCAAAGTAATAATTATACAGATTTCAGTTAGAAATGGAGTCTTCAAACTTTTTTAGTAGAAAATATTGCCTTTTCCTCTTCTCAAAATGCGAGATGTGATTATGAAAAATTGAGGATAGCTGAGATTAAAATATTACTGTATATCTCCAGCATTAGAAAGTAATATTATTAGAAAGTAATTAATAATTAGTAATTAGTAAGTGTATTATTTTTTTCCAAATCCTGTGTTTATGACACGTAACTATCCTTTAAGTCTTTCTTATGTAGAAAGTTGAGGCATTTACCATAGAACCAATAAAATGTACTGGGCAAGGTAAAGAGGCATTCAGAATCAGAGACTGAGTTTGCATCATAGTTTTTCAGATCCTCAGGGAGAAGATGTCATCAAAAAGTTCTTGTTATTGGGCAGAATAAGGAGGGAGAATTAGTGTTAAACTTTTCATTCACAGATCTCTGCAGGGGCTGTTATTATAGTGAAGGCAGTACAAATTCATGAGATACTAAACAATTTAAGAAAAGATTTGCTGCTGCAACTGGCTTGATTCGTTTATTAAGAGGGTTTTTTTAATCAGTCTAAGTGTCATGTAATTTGGACAACAATGAAAATTAATCCTTCAAAACCAAAATATTTTTCAATAAATTCTTAGACTTTTTTTACAAAAACTTTGCAAATATTTCTGCATCTTAAAAAACCTTATTAAAACTTTCATTGTATTTTTTAGCAGAGACATTATTCAGAAAACTTCTTATTGCAATTTACCTCTAATCCCAACAAACTCACCAACATATTTTTTAGAGTAACAAATACATATAGCAAAATGTTGTCAGACCTCTGTCCCAAAATTTCTGCAGAAACATAACAAGGCAATTCGATAACAAAGGAATTAAACTTATATATAAGCAGACATAAATGTTTACATTTTTTGGATAAATTATTCACTGTTAATCATTCTTTTATTTCCAGGTATCCTTGATTTGTTTCTTATTTGAATGTCTATTTCATCTTTTTTAATACATTTACTGTCTCCTTTTATACAAAAGCCTGTATTTTCAGAGCTAGATGTCTGAAGTAAAAACACACTGAGGCATTCAAATAAGTGACCTGATTTTTAGAAATGTTTAGACTCAGCTCCCAGTGTGATCAATATATATTGATTCCACATACTACATTCTCTTTATGCAGTTGAAAATAGACCAATATTGCCATCCAGTATTTCATCAGGAAGCCATAAAAAATTCTTAGATATCTGTGTTATTGACAAACTAAAAGTGTCAAACTACAATTCCATTGGTGTATTGTGTTAGTAATACTCAACATTGATTTGTAGAGTCTGAATTAGAGAAGTTTTATGCATTCTCTGAAATGCAACAAATGTTTTCAAACTGGATACTATAGATAAGGGCTTAAAAACTGACTCTGACCTCTCAGACAGTTTACTTGAAATCTTTTTTCTTAGAGATGCAATTATTAACAGTACATATTTATATTATACATTTTGTGTAAGAATCATTTCCCTGTGAAACCAAGTCACTGATCCTGAAAGGTTTGTTATGTTTTGTTCATATCATTCTTACCATCCTGAAAATGCCATAACTTCCCTCACCATAAAGCTCTTACTGGATTATAAACTGGAAAAATCGACATCCTATCTCTGTTAACCTTTGGCAAAGCTTGAGGAACTATTCCTTGCTCATGAAAAAGCCATCTAATTGCTAATCTATAATCCTTTTAATATGCTTTACGTTTTGGATTGATCTATTGCCAGCTGACCCAGCAGTGCCCATGGATATATTAATCCTATTACTCACATGTTCCAATGGAACTCTTTAATGAAGTCTGAAAGGCTTGCATACTACTGATATTAAGGATGGTTACACTTGTATTGCACCCAATTATGGAACATTCTATTGTACCACCTAATTGTGAAAATTACATTTTTTTCCAAGGTATATTTATTTTTATTACAAGCTTTATCATATTGTTTTCAGCTGTGTTAATTATTTTTTTTTTGGGGGGGAGGGCAGGGAGGGAATGACTTATTTACTGCTTCAATGCTATGGTTTTAATATACTAATAAGCATTACTTCGCTTGACCAGACTGAAAATAAAATTTGCAAGGTAAACAACGATGTTTTGAAAAATAGGAATAACAAATAATAATACTATCTTGTATAATTAGAATTTAACCTGAGGATTTAAAAAGACTCTAAAAACAATGACAAATTGCTAGACCTTAAAATACACTTTTGGGAAAGCATATTTAACAGTATTATAATTTTGTAGAGAAAGAAATTAAGGAAGCATGATAATAGTAAAGACATTTTACTATCATCTGCCACAGTTCTCCAATCTTGACTCCTTGTCATTCTTTCTTGCAGAAAATGCAGGAACAGTAAGCTTTTCATTGACTTCTCCTCTAGGAGTTTGAAGCAATTCACAACTGTTGAGACTGATGTAATCACTTTTAGTGTATCGCACTAAAAAACAAATCTATCTTTTCACTCCATGCATTGCACAGCAAGTAAAACACATCTCAAAGTAAATGCACTCCATGCACTGTACACCAAGTAAAACACAGTAAATACTGTGTTAGAAAAAATTTCTAATCCAGCCATCTGTAACCTAATGCAACTTGGTAAATAAAGTCCCTACACTGTTGCTCTTCACTGAGTCTTATTATGGTTTGGGTCATGTATCTCCACTAAACCTGCCCTGCAGTTACAAGAGAAATCGCTTACCTTTCATGGTGCTGCAAGAAAAATAATAGCCTGCCCTCTCAAGAAATCACTCAAACCAATTGTCACATGTTATTCTGTCAGCCTTCCCAAGAAATAAGAGCATCAAGAACAGAATCTGTGTTTTCTAAACTGTATCTCTGCTATATTAACATCTTACCCTAACCTGATGGTAGCCTTCATTTGCTTTGTACTCGTAAGTAGCATTTTATTATTAGCTTTTAAAAATTAAAGAATACTAAGGATGTAGTAATGTCTCAGCTGTTGAGTGATCAGCAGAATACATAAGCTCCTCATTGGCAGAAAAATAGATATCAAAACCTAATCTGAATAGTAACCTTCAGCTACCTGAGCTTTCTCTTTTAAATCTGTTTCAAAATACTAAATCTGTTCCATAAAGCATAATCTTAGACAAGTAATGTGACAATAAGAGAACGGGTTACCTTCTTAGCATTACGAAGTCTTACATATTTATATATGAATATAGATTCACAACAACTTATACTTAAAATAGCCAGCCTATATTACATAATACTGTGCAACTGGCTATTTGGTCTTCCTAAACACTAGAGAAAATTAGATGCATGCATGTTGTCTCTGAAATACTTCATTAAGGTTGTCTAATTGGAATACTACTTACTTATCCAATATAATGGCTACAGGCACTCATAAGCAAGAGTCACATGTATGATTCAGAACAATATTTTAAAACCTACTTTTGGGGGTCATTACATAAATAAACCAATGCAGCAGTGGTTGCACATTACTCAACATGTACATGTTTTCTTGACAAATTACTGGTCTCACAAAAATATCTAGGAAGAATAATCCCCTCTGGCAAGCAGTGGCACTCACTTTCATTTTGGCTTTTTTACAAGGCAATTGTTTTCCTTGGACACTCTGCTCAATCCCTCAGTAGGGCTTTCCATAGAGCATCCTTCTTTCTTCTCTGCACGTGCATCTGAATTTCCTTACAAAGAAAATCATACAGCCTGAGAAATTCAGTCTCTTCATGTCATCAGGAATTTGGGACCTACCTCAAAGGTTCTGTGTTCTACAGCAAAGACCTAGACAGCATTTCACACAACTAAGAGGCCAGGAGCAACTAACTATGCAACCCCTCTGAAACAGTTCCCACACTACAGGAGTCACCTAGAAATGAGGTATATGGTGCTTAAAGAGAGTTGATAAGCCAGAATTGGAGACTGAAAATTCACCTGGGGTTGCACAGCAACCCAGCTACTCATTCTGAGTAATCCTTCATATTTCCAGTAACCTCATTGTGATTCCAAGGAATCTCTGAATTAGGTGTGACTCAGCATGGGCACAGAGTTAGTAAAAGATATAAGTGAAAAAATTAGTAAAAGATATAAGTGAAAAAATAAGTAGTTCAACTAAGGGAAATCAATAGATTATTCAGCCTTTGGCAATACACACTATTAACGTAAATGTATTCGTTAGTCTGCTAATAGGTTTACCAGCCAAAACCATTTTTTCCTTTAGGAATACGAACACCACAGAATGTAAGAGAGTTTGTCACTCATCGTATCATCTTAAGAGAAGAGAGCTGTGTAAATTCTGGGTATATTTCCTTTGACCAGTATTAGCAGACACTCACCAAATTGAAAATAAAAACCACCCAAAAACTGAAACCATTAAAAAAAAACCAAACAAAAAACCACACCAAAACAAAAAAAAACAAACACAAAAATAAAAAAATGCCAACCAACCAAAAAAAAAAAAAAAAACAAACCAAAAAACCCCAAACAAAAAAAAACCAACCAAACAAAAAAAACCCAACAAAACAAAAAAACCCAAACACGCACACAAAAAAAGCAGCCCAAAACAAAAGAAAGCCACAAGTAGCCAGAGCTATGCAAGACATCATCATTACTCAGCTGATGGTTTAGTTAACATTTGCTTTGCTAAACACAAACAAGAAACCATTAAAACAGACATTAAGAGGATTGAGAAACAAGTTAGGACAGTGTTAAAAATATGTAGGCTGAGGGGCAGGATATGAAAGACCCATAAGATTCATGGACTGAATGCAAAACTGAAAACCATCTGGGGAAATACATGTAGGAGCTGGTTTATTTTTTGCTATTTCATATTCCTGAGATCCTGACCAAACCCTTTGTGCTATCCATTATTAACATTCAAATTTTTATGAGTTCATTTGCTTAATGTATTGCCTTTGAAAGAAACAGATAAAGGCAACTAAGTTTTAAGTTTTGGAGGGAATGAGAAGAGGGAAGAAATTATTCCTTTTACCTTAAATTTTTACTTAATGATGCCAATTATCACTATTAGTCTATTTCCACATTATTTCTAAGATATTTGTGATAGTTTATAGTTAACAGCTGCATTTGTGTGTAACTGACATCCTGTTTTCTCTGGGATTTGCTGAAGTAAATGGGCACAGATTTACTTGCATCTTTATGTCTCTTCTTTTTTCATCAAACACTTTTAAACCATTTTTAATTGCTCTCAAGAAGTCATTATTTATTTCCATAAGGAGTAGTAATAGTCTCCACATTTTTTAAAGTTAAAAATTAGATTACCTTTTCTTTCTGTGAGTTAATTAATTTTTAACTCTGCAGGTTGTCATTTTGTAATTTGGATGCTGGTGAACTAGGCTTTGAATGTTGCAGCAAGAAAGCTTTATAACGTTTCTCTTGTTTATGATACAGTTAGAGAATCTGAAAATAGTGAAAGTGATACAGTTGCTTCTGCAAATATATTGATGAGATCTTTTAAAATTATCAGATTCACAAGTATATTAGACATACCGTGTTATTATGCTAACTTAATTCTGGGAGCTGGCTAGTAGAGCTCATTGCAGCCATTAGCTCCTGACTGCCTGCCTTGCAGTCACTTTGAAATTTTCAGCAAATTTTCAGCAAATTTTCCATTATATGTAAGATCAGTAAATCATTTCTCTGTTGTTTGCTGGATTACATCTGTTATTTACCTTTCTCAGAAATGTGTATTAGAATTCTCATCTCACCAGTTCATCACAAAGATTAATTATTAATTCATCATAATAATGCAAGTGCAATATGTGGTACTTCTCCATACAAAGCACAGCACAAACTTTAATTAAGTTTCTCAGAATTGACTGGCCGCTGTGTTATTTTTCTGGTACTATACTGTATTCCTAATTTCTACCAAAAATATAACATGAACAAGTCAATATTTAGAAAATAAGTGACAATAAATTAATAGATTAAGCAGCCATTGCAAAGAACACATCAGCTATATTTAAAGGTCCAAAATAAAAGTTAACTGTAAATTCTCATGACTACCTGATTTGGGAGACGATTGATCAAACAAAATTAAATGGCAATATATTTCATAAAATAGTGAGAACCTTGCGGCAAAGCCATCAGAAATAGCAACATTAATCAAAAATGGCTCACTGCCATAAGTGAAGGTTTAATAAGTATAAATGTATTGAAGCAAAACATTTAGTTAAGCCTACATGCTCTGCTGAATTAGTAGACTATGCCATAGGTTATTCTAGTAAAGCATATACGTATCATAAAATAATTGAAGAAATCAGTTCCTGTGGTGCCAACAATTTATTTATTTCCATTGTAAAGAAAATTTTAGTATGGAAAAAGAGCAAGAAAGAAGGAGATTTATAGTTCATTTACAGCAGATTAAAAAAAAATAAATAAATCTCACTAATGCTAAGTCTAATTGAAAATAATGTTATCTGAGGAATAAATTCAGATTGTTTCAGGAAAATCTTATATTTTTTTCTTAAAATCTGACTAAAACATGGCTTCTAGGTAAATGTTGCCCAAAAGTGTAAAAAAAAATTGACCATATTTTAATGTGTTTATTTTATAATGATTCAGACTTCTCAGTGCTTTTTTTCCAAGAGTTCTAAAAAGCATTTCAGAACATTCTAGTTATTTTTAAACACAGTTAATGTTCTCACTGGGCTGTATTTGAGTTCCACTGTGCAAAGTCCAACCTGGAGGACAAAAAGTTCATGCAGGGAAGAAAATAATCAACCTCTAGAAAGTCAGTCAGTTTGGAATATATTTTACTTCAAGACATACATCACTTATTGAGCAGCCTTTTATTTATTTATTTTTTCCTCCCTTTTGGTTGCATTTAAACTAAATTCCAATATCAAGAAAAAGTACAGTATGATGGGGAAAAAATTCTAGTTTTTTTCCCCCTTGTGGTAGAAAGGGATAATATAAATTGAAGCTTAAGAATATCTCCTTTAGAATGTAAACTTGATAAAGTCTATGCAGTCGGTATGCACTTTTTTTCTTAAAAAAACTTATAGTTGAATAAATATAAGGACACATAAATATGGATAATAAATAAAACAACCTACTGAGGCTGGACATTGGGTCTGGAGTGTTACTATTCTGTCCAGGGAAATTTAAGGAATCAGGCAGCCATGCAGATTCTGTGCTGTGGAGGAAAGGGACATAGCTTCTCCATCTTCTAAACTTCTGTACTAGCAACTAGGAGAACTTTTAAGCATGCACCATCCCAAATCAATGTATTGCGGTGAGGTGAGAATATCTAATCCTCAGATGATTCTTTGGCCACCTTCCACTTGCAACTACCCAGCCATCCCATCAGCTACAGAGTGCCATTTTGGAGGCTGCTTCTGCTGTGAGGTGAAACTTCTGGCACAGTGATTTTCATATCTACCCATGCACTTTGAACAGATGGAAAAGTGACTTTGCTTCTCCCAGTGACTGCACCTGCACGGAAAGAAAGAGCTATTGACCCAGGCAGTAATATCACAAAGAGTTTCTTTCTCTTCTCCCTTCCTCTTCCACACTAAACTTGTACTAAAATTTTCAAAATGTTTCAAAGACAAATTATGTAAATAAAGTCAAAAGTTTACTTATTGAAACAAACATTTAAATGCTGGGAGACCCAAATTCAAGCTATTTCTGGATTCAGACCAGGAATTTAGATAACTTTTTTCATGTTACAAAACAGTACAAGTTGCCTACTGATTAGTCTTTGACAGATATTTCTTGACATCTGTTTCTCAGTTTTGAATTGTCAGTGGTACAAAATAATTTCTAGTACTGGAAGAACTCTGCATAGTAAGTACATTGCAGGTAAGAATTTTAGAGGTATTATCATCTAGTGCAACAGCTGAAGTAGCTGGAAATAGCAGACCAACTTTAAAACTCATTTCCTAATGCTTAACAATATAGCCGCAAACTCAAAATAAATCACAGTTTGAAACAACAGATTTAAGTTAAACCATTATACTGAATGATCTACAAGGACAAGCCAGTTAACAGCTGAAAAAAATAAAGAAGTATGAACCAGAAAAGACAAAAGAAGAGACTAGAATGTGTCTCAAAACCAGTATCACAATTAAGTCCATAAATGGCAGTATATATCAGTTATAATTTTCATTTAAAGACTTATTTTTGGCTTTTTTTTTTTTTAAGTTCTCTGTTGAGCTTCAGAACAAATAGATCAGGAAATAACTATTTTGTTGAAAATTTTCTCCCACTGAGTGTTAGTTGACCAAGTGAATCCATTTTGACACAAGGTGATTGCTTTGCTTCCCCTGCATAAGTCCAATGTGGCACTGGGCACAGAATTACCACTGGAGGTAAGCATATGTTATATTCATGAATTTTTATGCTACCTTTGGGATAGTGGGGGAAGGGATTAACTGCTGGCTTTGATGGACAGGTTTGCTGACTGTTGCTCTAACATGGTCTTGTTCTGTATGATATTAGTCTGGTGGATGTTTGGGTCTTGTGATGAGTTTGGGGCTTGAGTTTCATACTCAAGCTGGTATGAAAATTAACAAAATTTTCTTTTTGAGAGGGAGAAATGGAGGAATGTATTTAAATTACTGTGTTCAATGATTTTCATATAGATTAGTTTATGTTATACCATGTGACAACTAGAAATACAGAGTTTGTGGTATTTTAGGAACTTGTTTGGCTTCTATTTTCCTCTTTAAATTTGTATATGGTATCAAGGCATTGGGTAATTAAAAATTACATGCATTAAAGTTGTTAGTTAGTGTGATGCTTTGTTTTATGATAAAATCCTTAACTGCTTAATCTCATACTATTTTGAAAATATATGGTAATTTGGGATCTCTTTTCATGAACACATACACGTGTATTTACAGAAGACTGTCTGGAGAAAAATACCAAACTGAAACCTTTTGGTCTGAATAATAGCTGAAATGAGAATTCATCAAAAGTTTTAGTTGGAAGATGCAAGACTGGCCTATAAACTGTCACAGTCCCAATGCCAAAGCAAGGATTGTGTGTACAGACATGAATTATGATATTCATTTAGCTTATAGAAAACCTGGAATCAAGTTCCCAAGTCTTATTCTTCCATTTTTCTATGCTATTTGCTATTGTGGCTTGACTGTCTTTAATTTTGGTTTAATATTGTATTTAGATCCAAAGAATCTTTCTACACATTTCTAAAAATATCTCCCATACCACTACAGTCTCACATAGCAGTTAATTTCTAGAGGGTAATTTTTCTTATCATATCTGGTCAGGGGTACAGTAAACAGTCATCAAGGGGAACAGTTGTCTCATTTGCTAAGGTTGGGTGAGTATCTTAAAATGGAGATTTTTGAGGATTCTAATGAGAAAAAAAAAAAAAGTATCTTCTAGTGATATTTGCCTTCTTCAGCAGAACCAGAAAATGAAAGATAAAAGTTCAGTCAAAATTATTAACAGTTCTTGTAAGAACTGTTGCTTGACTTTTTACTGAGTTTTTCACTTGAACTGATCAAGAAAGAAAGTTGTATGTGTTTCTAACTGCATATTAAGATATTAATCACTATTTTAAACATGGCTTAATACTTTAAAGACAGTTCCTTGATTCATCATAAGACTTACTTATGCACAGAAAATTAAGCAACTTGCATTATTCCCAGTTACCAGACTAATCCTTTGCAGACTACTCAAAAATAAAAATAATTTAAAAAAATCAAGGCATTCTTTTGTAGTTGTATCACATGTTTTTAAATAAAGCTTCTGGATTAAATTTGGAGCCTCTGTTTAGAAAAAGTCAATTATTCACCCAGGAATTTTCCAATATAAAAAATATTGAGAATAGTGAAAACAAGCAGAAAATATCAGTTGAGCATGAAAACAATCTTAAATAGAAAAAAATTAAACATCTTGCATTTTGGCATTTTTCTAATTTTTCTATTAAACATTATCTACCCTCTCTAATGTAGAATTCAATTTCCAGGACAAAAAGAGATAAAACATTGCTAATGATAGTGGATATTAATCTGAAATGGAATGAAGAAAAAATAGATGCATTTATTAAAATATGTTAATGGTAGTGTTTGCATAATATCAAATTTTTTTTTAATGTATGTAGGCAAACTGGAAACAACTGACATTAACAGCAGATAATATATCCCTTTATTGTGTACATCTAGATATAATTTACGTGCAGAGATCGTTGTGTTCCTTGTCACACATTTGCAATGAAAATTGCAATGAAATACATTAATCTGGCACTACTGAAGTGGGCACTGTAGTACAATCTCTCAGTGGATTCGATGTTAAAAAAATATCCTAAACAACCAGACAACAACAAACAGGACACACAGTATCATATAAACTAGCTTACACCAGAGAGTTCTCTTAACACACAGAAACTGCCAATATGCTCTTGGAAAATATATTGCATAAAACATGTTGATAACAAACACTATCAGCTTAATGAAACAGATGTTCAGGATTCTGAGTGGATAGAATGACACTGATAACTTCATTCACAAGTAGTAGTCAATATAAAATATGATTTTCTTAATAGAGTAGGGCACAGTATTGATAATTAAATAAACTTTTAATAATGAATCTGTCACAGACCAAGAAGTGTTATGAATCATTCATAGTTACATGCTTGAGACAAAATGTGAAAAATGGCTGGATTTTTTTCACTTTTTTCAGCCAGATTTGCTCTTCCAAATTAGCTAGTCAAACTGGCTGAATAATGAGGTCAGATTTTTGACAGGGTTAAAACATCATGGGTTAGGGGTAATAGAAAATAAATTATTTAAATAAAGAAGGCAGCATGGCCTTAATGCTCAGTAAATTATTGAAGATTTTTTAAAAATAAGAAACCGTGATAGAGTTTATGGAACTTTTCTGTTCCAAAGTTGCAGTAAATAATATCTGTTCTTAATATTTCATTGTATCTCATTCCTCAGAATATGCATTCTTTCCTTAGTCCAGTCACACAGTGTTTCATATCACTGCTTGAGCTACAAACTGAAACACAGCATAACTCTCTCATAATTTGTCCAGAGTCTTCAGTCAGAGATTTAAGCATACAAGTGAATGATAGGTGCTCCAGAAAATACAATTGTTCTTTATATAACAGGAAAGACCTCAGGTTTCTAAGATGACTGTCTAAGATCCCTCAGCCAGGCCGCTCACACAGTGACATGCAAGAGACAGCCCTTCCCTGAATGAATTTACTCAAAAGAAGATTGCAGGAAGAGAAAAACTGATGCTGGGCTTGCAGATGACACCAAATTGGAGGAGATAGTCAACATGCCCAAGGGCAGGGCTGCCATCCAAAGAAACGTGTACAAGATGGAGGAATGGGTCACAAGGACATAAAATTCATCAAGGAGAAATGCTTGGGAAAAAGGACCACCTTGTAATGCTACACGCTGGGGAGCAGATCTTCTGAAGGACTTGGAGGGAATTGCAGACAGTGACCTGAGCACGAGCCCACAATGAGCCCTTGCAGCAAAGCAGGCTAGCAGTGTCCTGCACCGTTTGGACAGGAGCACAGCTTGTAGCTCAAGGGGAATGCTTGTTTCCCTCTACTCCGCTTTTGTTACACCATATCTGGATGCTGTTCAGTTTGGTCCCCCTAGTACAAGGCATTGATAAACAGGAGCAAGTTTTCAGGACAGCCACCAAGGACTACAACATTTGTCCTGTGAGGAGAAACTGAGGAAAGAGCATGTGTTCATCCTAGAGAAGACATAGATTGAGAGGACTTAACAGCAGCCCACAGGGCCTACAGAGCAACAACCAAGAAGGCAGACACATGCTTTTCACAGCAGTGCATGATAGCTGAAATCAGAACTGGCATAATTTGAAACAGTATGCACTGATAAGCTTTCTCAAACGTAAGGTCAGACCAGCTGGTTTTTAAGAAAGGGTCTGCAATCACCATTCCTGGAGGTTTTCAAGACCTGACCTGACCCTAAGCAACCAGGTCTAACCTCAGAGATGACTCCTCTTTGAGCTGGAGGCTAGACTAGAGATGCCATGAGGTCCCTTCCAAATTGAATTTTCCTATGAGGATCAGTTAAGAAATTAAATTGAGAAGTTAATCTACCTCTTGAGTCCACAACTAGATCTTTACTCGCTCTCGAGTCACTGAATTCACTGTCTCTTTCCTGCCTGGACTGATGATCTCCACAGATCAGCAGCAGATGAGAACTGTCTGTGCTATTGGTGAGAGCACAAGAGTTACACTGAATGAATGAAAAGACTACCAGACTACATCTTGATGCTTTCAATAGCTGGACTGTGATCCTCCACAAATACATTAGACAGACTAGTTTACATCTTCATTTGGAGAATTTTCACTCCATCAAAGGTCATTGTTATTATGTTAATTATTGGTAATACAAGGTTATAAACAGGCCCTAGAACTTCATTATCCTGTCTGATACTGCTGAGTTTTGAGCAGATGAAAAAGACAGGCTAGGATAGAGACTAGCCAATCAAATAATCAATGAACTATGAAACAGTGTTAGAGACCTTCTTGGAGAAAGGACAACTCAAAAGGAGCTTGAGTGCTCCAGACTCTACTCTCCTGTGTTACTCTGTTCCCATCTACACCCTCCTGAGGGTCAAACAACAGCAGAAAACATTTCTATGTTGCGCTCCTTCTGGTACAGATTTATATGTCTTATATTATTTTAAAACAAGTTATCTTAAATTATAAAACTAGAAAAAACAGCTTGCATCATGCTCCATTTTGCTGTGCCTACCCTTCTTCCATTTAACTCACTGCCGGCTAACTTTACCATAGAGACACAATGCTGCAAACTGCAGGAGAGAAACAACTCAGCAGATAATTGGTGACCTCTAGTATTGGTTCATCAGTGGTATGCCAAGCATCATTGCTGTGCAGCACAACTTTCTGCATGTTCCTAGAACTTGAACATTTTTCCCTAGGACTACAAGGCAAGGTTAATAGTTTGGGACAGACACATTCTAGTCTGTCTCATATTCTTTCTCTTCTGTCTCATATTTCTTCAGTTTCCTTATTCAACAGGATTTACTGTCTTACAATCAGATACATATGGTGAGTAATGGAAGTAGCTCTGTATTGCACTCACATTCTCAATTAGTTCCTCCCTATTGAAGACACAGAGCCAGAACAGTTTCTCCTCTGGATGGATTTTCTACTTTCTGGATCATAAAGCTGTCTTCTCTGTATTCTAGGAACTACTTTCATGTTTTACTGTCTTCATTACCTAATGGGTTTCAAAATGGTTATTGTTAAGGCCCTCATGAATATAGTAGCTTCTGGTTTTAACACTTCAAGAGTTGATTTAGGAACTTTTCCATTCCAAGTCAGAAGTCCTATAACAAATATATCTAATAATTTCTTCATCATACCAATTTCTTTTTCCAAGGCATACAGTACCACTAGCTGGTACAGGTTTGGTTTCTTTTTCTGGTTGTTTTGGGGTTTTTTTTATTATTATTATTTTTCTATATAAAGATTCCAATAATTTATTTCAGGCTTTGTTATCACTTCTTTCATTCCATCATTTTATATTTTAACTCTCACCTAGTAACATTTGGTTTATGTTTTCTCCTCTATTGCTGTTTTAGCACTTTTCTTGCCCTTTTCTTTCTTTTCTTGATACATGTTACATATTACTTTTCTACTGTTTCATCTAAATAGTCTAGAGCAACTAAGATTTCTTTCTTTCAACTGAAAAGTAACCACTTTACCTTGTGGGCCTTGCCAGAAAACATAAAGATCTGTGTCATCTATTTGTGTATATTCTTTTAAGAAAGTATGTTCTGTATATTAATTAACAGATACAGTATGAGACAGTAGTTGCTAGAATTTTTCACTGCAATAAGAGAACTAATAGTGATTTGTCTGAATTTATAGCTACCCTGAGGCTGCAGTAAATTATGCACCTTCTTTTATTCACAGAAGGTCTAACAAATGTCTACTGAAGATACCTCTTTTTCCACCTGTGTTCTTTCCTGTAATGCTTTTAAATAAAGTATTGTTCATAAGAAAATATGTTCATTAAAAAAAAAAACATACTTCATTTTTTTACTATAAGCTAACATCCACAATATGTATTATTTCAGTATAAGCACACTCTGTAAAGTAACCAGCTTTTAATCACATGTAAGGATTGCTGATGTCTAATAACTGTTTATGTACATGGTAGAAGTGGTAGAAAGTCCATTCCTTCTTCCTTCTCACCAAGGGAATTAGAGACATTTTGTAAGCAACTGAAGTGTTTAAGAAGAATGAGTGCTAAGTTTTCAGAATTTGTACTTCTAACATCTTTGGGTATTTTTAAAATCTGCCCTGTGAGATGCTGAACATCAAAAACGTAAATTTTCTTTGGATTGTATTTCTCTCACAGAGAATAATTCTAGTAAACTCCCTGGAAAAAGAAGTGTAACTATTTTTATTTTGGCCATCTTGGTCAACGAGTAAAGCATCAGAGGCTGTCAGTTCCTCAGTCACCCTCATTTGTGGTTGTCAGAACTAACTTAGTGATATCATAGACCTCTAGTAAAATTTCTGGATAACTTCACATCTTTCAGTTTACAGAATGCTAGATTATTTACCAAAGTGTTATCATCTACACAGAATCAAACTAAGCAGGTTCAAAAGGAACTGTAAAATATCAGAATTTAAAATAAGAGTCTTACATGAATCACAGATATGTCTTCCAATAAGTCTTGTGTTTTTAAACTAAGAATGCATCAGAAAAAACAAATTCACAAATAAAGAAATTAAAGGTTGACATATCTAGGGTAACATTTGTGCAGTGTCCAGGAGTTAAGAATAGTCATTCTTCAGCATGATTAATTTCAATGTTTGTAATTACAGTTCTCTTTCACGGTATTAATGTACAGACTCTGGTACTGGTATCCAATGAAAATATAACTGCCTTTTATACACTGAGACAATAAGGAGACTGAAGATAGAGGTATTTTTGATGGATGTAGACTATTATGTCTAAGGTGATGAGTCTCCTACCTGACACTCTAAAACCTTATAGTAAGAAAACAGCTTACTTACTTAAATGATCAAAGACTTCATCATTTATGGAAAAATAAACTTTTTACATCATACTTACAAGCCCATATTTTCCTCAAACTCATGATGAAACATAAAAAGCTGGACAAATCTAAAAACTTATCTGAACCAAATTATTCATTTCAGTCATAAAGCAAGTCCCATAAATTGTACTAAATGTAGGGCAAGACAACAGAAGACAAAGAAGATAGCTTAGGAAAATTACTCCTGTTTTAGAAAGCAAAATTATTTTAAACTTGTTAAGAAAATTCATAACCTTACTATGTGGATTGTCTAGATGATTCCAGTGCAGGACTGTGATAGGTTGACCCTGGCTGGTTGCCAGATGGCCACCTAAGTCACTCTATCACTCCCCCTCCTCAGATGGACATGGAAAAGGAAACCTAACAAAAGGCTCATAGGTTGAGATAAGGGCAGGGAGAGATCACTCACCAATTACTGTCACAGGCAAAATAGACTTGACTTGGGGAAATTAGTTTGATTCATTAGCAGTCAAAATCAGAGTAGGGTAATGAGAAATGAAAGTAAACCTTAAAATATCTTTCTCTACCCCTCCCTTCTTCCTTAGCTTCACTTTACTCCTGAATTCTCTGCCTCCTTCCCTGCCCCACAGTGCAGGGAGAGGAAGAATGGGAGCTGTGGTCAGTTCATCACTGATTATGTCTGTCACTCCTTCCTCATCAGAAGAGGACTCCTCACACTCTTCCCCTCTTCCAGCCTGGAGTTCTTCTAATGGAGACACTCTTCCATGAACTTCTCCAACGCGAGTCCTTCCCACAAACCACAGTTCTTCATTAACTGCTCCAGCATGGGTCCTCCACAGGGTCACAAGTCCTGCAGCAAACCTGTTCTGCACAAACTCCTCTCTCTATGAGGCCACAGATTGTACCAGGACCCTGCTCCAGCATGGGCTTCCCACATAGTCACAGCCTCCTTTGGGCATTCCCCTGCTCCAGCAAAGGGTCCTCCTCAGGCTGCAGATGGTTATCTGCTCCATTGTTAACCTCCATTGGCTGCAGGTGGATATCTGCTCCACCCTGGACCTCCATTAGCTGCAGAGGGATAGCCTGCCTCACCATGGTCTTCACCATGGGCTGCAGGATAATCTCTGCTCCGGTGCCTGGAGCACCTCCTCCATCCTTCTTCGATGACCTTGGTGTTAACACCATTGTTTCACTCAAGTATTCTCACAGCTGGTAGTGGTTCAATCAGACATAGGAGAAGCTTCTAGCAGCTTCTCACGGAAACCATGACTGTAGGCCCTCTACTACCAAAACCTTGCCATACAAACCCAGTACAAGGATTATAGAATCATAGAACATTTAGGGTTGGAAAGGACCTTAAGATCACCTAGTTCTAACCCCCCTACCATGGGCAGGGACACCTTGGACTAAATTTCCTGTTAATTTTTTTTCCTGTTTATTTTTTTTGTGTTAAATCTTTTAATCTAAAGAAAAGAAACAAACAGTTACATCTAAACAAATTTTTTGACTGCTTGTTTGATTTTCTTAACTGACCTTGTTTAGATTCTTCAGCAGTTTCATATAAGCATCAGCCGCAACACAAACAAGGCACATGAGAGCATGGCTACAGTGGCCTTGGGCAAAGAGGGCAGAAATATTGTGACAGAATGGCTGAAATTCTCCTAAAGACAACCACTTCATGTACCTGTGTGTGGAATAACAAATCCTCACCTATACTTTCAGGATTTGCTTAATCTCTTGGGCCTGTGGTATTGGGTTTTACATGCAAGAATACTTTAACTGGCTCTTGGACTATAGACTTGTTAAGAAAAAAAAGTTTGTATATATTAGGTAGTTTTTAAGGAAAACTCAAAGGCATGAGCACTGAAGAACTGGGTAGGAAATTATTATCTTAGTCTATGGTGATTCCACATCAGGTCAAATCTGAGACTTCTGAAAGGTTTTTATGGAAAAAATAGAGCCTGTCCTCATAAGAGTCAGTAGTTAAGTGCTGCTCTCCTGGTATATAAGAGCTGCAAGTTCAAGTCCTACTTTCAGAAATAATCAGAGGAAAAATATGAGTTGTGGTTTTTCCTACTGCCAGTGCATGGTTATCTGTTGGTAAATAAACAAAACCAAAACTAACCAAACAAATAAAAACAGTCACACTCCTGTGAAACATTCCCTTCCAATGCCTCAGCATGTTCTACTGAAGACCTCTCATTTGCTAGTACAATTTTTATATACTCTGCTACTTAACTCCTGGGGTTTTCAGACCAATAAGATTTGTCATAGTACATTATAAAGGTCTTCTTTAATGAGAATATCTTCAACACATAAAAGCCTAGAGTTAGGGATAAAAGATACTTCAACTACAGCTTATTAGATAAAAGTAAAATCAGTCATGACTCCAGTTTTTCTGCAGTTACAAACTAGACCATTACATGGGCTCAATGTTACCATTAACTTTAAGATTTTACTAAGCAAATTAGTCTGCATTTCTAGGTTACAGGGACTCTTTGATTCCTCGGTTTTGTGACAGTGTTGTTCTGTATATTGTTTGCCATCTTTTGTATCTAGAAATTATTTTTCTGCAATGTAAATTTTCTCATGTTTCACACCCCCAAGAAACGTAGCCAGATTAGAGCACCTTATAGTGGCAACTGGTTTAGAATAAGTATTTCTTGTACTTTTTGCCAATTTAAAATATGAGACCTTACAATTCAGGGTCCAAGTCCAAGGAAAAAATTTTCAGACAGTCTCAAGTGTTTTCCAAGTTAGTGGCCAATCTGTGTGGTATACGGGAAAATTTTAAACATAGGCTGAAACACCCTTCACCTTGATCTTTGACACAAGAAGTAAATGGGAAAGGGTTTGGCTGTCAGCTGCTGAGGAATGTAAATGAAGTTTGCTGGTTTATTATTAATTTGATTGATATATCCTAGGTAAAAGCACTCTGGAGCACTCCTGTTAAGTAGTGATACTGGGCAAAATAGCTGTTTTGCATCCCCCCAGTTATCATTATGTTAATTAAGTTAATAAATTTACAGCCTCTAGCTGTAATCGTATTTTTATGTGTGTATCTTATTTGCCTGAGGTGTTTGAATCAACGCACTGGTCTTATCAAGTCTGACAAAATACATTTTTTGTCACATAATTACCAGTTTAAAAGGAAGTTTTTGGGGTTGGGGACTTATTCAGCTACTGGTACATTGAAACTTACTCATTTTTTGGAATTATACCAGAGAGATATGTACATAACTTTCAAAGTATAACTGCAGTCCCCACAGACAAACTCAGGTTACATCAATGAGGAATTTTTATTGAGCTAAGAGAAGTGTAGACAATCGTATTTCATTTTAAACAGTATTTTATAGGTCATTGCATCAAATGGATTTACCTCTACCTGTTTAAATTAGATTTTCTTTTTCTCTAACTTGGTGAAAGTTTGCCAAATATCCTAAAATTTCTCATCTCCACACATTTTTCAGAACAATTTTTGACAGTATAATTAAGAGAGTGGGGTTTTTTTCTGACCTTGCTCTGAATAATGTTAGTGCAATTGGATTTGAAATTAAAATGCAGTGAGAGGAGAAAATTCACTTAAAACCAAGTCAAAGGAACACTTTCTGTAATTCCTACAATTTAACAGTTCTAAATTAGTTTATGGAATCCAAAAGAATAAACCAGTTTCATCACAGTTTTAGTTGTTACAGTTTGGAAAGAAATGATGTTGACATAGAAACATATGTATAAAACAAATAGGAACATTTTTGTTTAGACAGAAAACAACTTTTGAAGATATCTAACAGAAAAGACGTGCTGAGTAGATTAATCCAGATTATTTCTACAATCTTCCTTGCCCATCCAATTCTAGCCAGGATCTGAGACAAGCTGTAATGTAACTGTTCCTTTGCTTCTACCAGGCAATATCATTATATGTGACCAACAGGATTAAAAGCATCTTAATCCTTCTAAGGCTTGCTTCCATGTCTGCTTCTTCACCTCACTTCAGACATTCAGTCAATATATGAATTAGAAGATGGCAACCAGGAGACTGGAAAGATATAATCAATGCAACATTAATCTGTAGGCTTGCACACCCTTGTGGAAGGCCATGCAGACCTTTTAGTGTGGAAGAGGCAATGAAAAAAATCAAAGTGGAGGTCTGGGGCAGAATAAGAAACTGAATGCTGGTTTGAGGATATGGGCAGATATGGGGGTTGAATTCAAACTTACTGTGGGCCCTTTGGGTCCAGAATTGATTTGGCAGTTTTGAGAGTGTGGAGAGTAAACAATGTTAAGCATTTCATAGTAGGAATGGGAAGTTAAAATTCAGAAACCAAAAGGCAAACACACAAAAGATGCTTTCATTAAAAACAAACACTTTAATTATTTTGGAACTGAACTCAAAAGGTAACTGACTCTTGAATCCCTGGTTTGGAAATGTAGTCTGGTTTAGGTCTTTTTTTTTCAAATTGCCAATAGAATTTCCATGGTGATATTCTGTGAAGTCCTTCCATATTCATATGTGAACTACTGAACAACAGGACAATCAGTTGATACACTCTCAGTTGCAATGAAACTCTCAGTTACAACGAGACCATTACTGTGTTATCCACACTGTTAAGAATAAACAACTTTCTCACTATGGAATCCAGTAAAATAAGCAGAAAGCTTACTGTCTCTGTTTAAAATACTTTGCTTTCTAATAATAAATTTCAGACCCAATTTCAGATCTGCTAAGGTCAATGGAAAAGCTCTCAACAATTAAGGTAAGCTCTTGATCAGGGTTACATGCTTTTTTTTTTTCTTCTGAAAGAGAAATTACATCGTATTTACCATTGAAATTAGTTCACTGAAGATAATAGCTACCCTATACTCAATTTACTGAAAGCTTTGTCAATTTTTTTTCCCCACTGGGGTCTTTTTTTCTTCATTCTGCAACTGCAGCCAATTGTGGTTTAACCGTATTCTAAAATTTAAAGATTTAGCTAAACTTTCATTATCAAAACAAATCTTTCATATTTTAATGCATGATTATCTGATCAAACTGGATATGTTTAATTTCAATCAACAATGCTAACATGTCATGAAAAATTAACTCAGTCCAACCCACCTTTGTTGGTCTGACACAAAATTCATGAAGTCAATAGCAGCTGGGGCAGACCTGCTTGCATAGTGATGGTATCAACAGTTCCATAGTGTGCAGTCTGTTCCAATTTTACCTCTGTAAATACCTCTTCCTACATCTGATTCACCTAAAAACCCCAGATATCAGTAAAACACACAAATGTTCATTATAGCCTATTTGTATAATCATAATTCTAACAAACTCATCAAGGATACCAATTTACAAATGTTCTTATCCTCCTTAGATTTAGAGAACATAATTACGGTACAACTGTGATGTTTGTGTTTAGTTTTCAGTTTGCTTTTTCTTTGGGTTTGAGAACTTTGAGGAAAGTTATTTTTTCAGTTCCCCTTAGTTCAGCCAAATTAGCAATGCTAGTTCTAGTACAAATCACAAAGTTTTGGTATTGATTTCACAGACACCTCAAACAAGATTTTGAAAAGGAAAACCTATTAGGAAACTTAATCATTTGTAGTAAAATTATGTTAGCTACCACTTGGCAAGATTGCTTTAGAACTAAGGCTTTGAAGCCTGTCACAGGTCTTAAAAATAAAATTGCTTGAGTAGTTGAGAACTGTATTAAAATGCAAATTTCCAGCTGTTAATATTTCTTCAAAACCCAATAATCCCTCAAGGCCACCAGTATGTCAAATACTTAATGGAAAAATATCCCTTAGGCAGAGTGGCCTTTCTAAGTTGACTTTTGATTAAACTTAAAATACTATACAGCAAAAAAACTTAAAATCAAAAAGAGGATATAAATATAGTACTAGACTAAAATGTCATAGAGAATGCAATTGCAGGGGCAAAATTAAGGTCACTAATTTTTAAGCAATTTTATACCATTTTTGGGGATTAAGCAAGAAAATAATTTCTAATATAAGGTATATCCTACAGCATACACCTACAAATGGGCCTTGGAGAACTGAAACTAATACTTTTTCAAAGTAATACAAATGTAAACATAAACTTGGGATACAGTTGACATGTTTAGCTCAGAAGTCAAAGTCTCCACTCCCAAACACTTCTGCTTGAAGATCTGGAACTTGAGGCTCAAAATTATCAAGTAAGAATACAACAGATCTTCATTTCTTTGGCTACTTAATTCCAGGACTCCATGTGTCTCCACATGGAAATTTGACATGAGAGTTAAATTTCCTTCGAAATTTTAAAATAAAAGAATGACTGAGTAAAACATCTAAACCTGTTCCCACAAAAAGGAATAACAAAACATCAATTAAAGAAGGATTGAGATCTCAGTTTGCTTAAATGGCAGTACACTGTGACTTGAGTACATCAAAATTTTGAGGAAATGAAATTTTCATTTAAACATCAAACCAATTGCAGAACCAATAGCTCTTAGCATCTTGAATTACCTAATTAATATGTATTGTCCTATAAAACAGATTCGTGAAAAAGAAATCATGAAATGGCTCTCTACTGATTAGCATACTCTGTGACATCTGTGTCGCTGCAATATCCCCTTCTACCACAAAAACTTTGTAGCACCTAGGTAAAAAAACATGATAGATCTACACTGTTTGTAGTGTTAATGAGTAAAGACAATCTTTAGTAGTGAGCAAAGACAACTCCAGGTGCCTGAAGTATAATCCAGTCCCAGTTCATCTCTAATGTACTGCATATTTGTTTTTGAATAGGAATTAGGCAAGTGTTTTGGTCAGATAAGAAAATCTTATGTGATCATAAGAAAACAGCAGCTAGATTCTCAGCTGGTGTGAAGCTGAATAGTCCTACTAATAAATCTTGAAGATATGAAGATCTACATCAGTTAAGGACATGGCATTGCATTTGATTTTCAGAAGATGTGATATGATGTTCTTAATCTGTAATATAATTCCAAAGAACATGTTTTTGGTACTAAAGATATTTTACAGTCCATCCAAATATAATAATCTGAATAGCTTCATTTTAACTTTTGAGGCTTCAGTCACCAATGCATTACTCTAGTGAACATGAAGCATGTAAAAGCAATTAAATTAGCCTGAGTAAAAAAGCATAAGGCAGGAGCAACATCAGGCCTCTCTTTTTAAATACGAGTGGTAAAATCCATAATTTGTACAGTGAAAAATAGCAAACAATCTTTTATTTTCTTCTCCAAAGTAATCTGGAAATTCTTCAAGAGAAAATTAAAGCTAATGGTGATGTTTTACCTTACATTTTAAAAGCAAAGGGTTTGCTCCAGCTCTAAAAAAATCTAGATTCTGTCAACATACTCCAGAACCACAGGACTCAGGCACGAATACACCCAGGTGAAACCTGGGTTTCGCAGAAATTTGAGAAGAGTTTTCTCTGACAGCTTTAGTTTCTGGATTTCGACTGTTGCTTATTAAGGAAATTCAGCAGATTCCAGGTTCTAAAGGAAATGTTAACACCTAAGCAGGACATACGGCAATTTACGTATGTAACTCCAGTCTCTATGTACATCTACATTCAAAACTAGAACTCCCTAAAATACTTGACGGAGGTAAGGAAGAAGGGAATGAAAAAGTTATAACAGAAAGAGTGAAAAAAAGGGTAGGACAGATATCTATCTAAAGATATCTTTAAAGATTCCTACCAGTATCTTTAGCAAAGGGCTGAAGAATTTCGGATTTTAAACTCAGTTTGAAAAGTACAATGCATTTTATTTCAGTAGCTAATAATTTAATCTAGTTGCCTTGAAAGACACTTCAAAAAAAGGCCCTGTCCTTTTGAAACACCAAGAATTTAGTTTCTGATGAGCACCTAGAGACAATAAAGTAGAATCAGACAAGGACAATTGCAGTTTGCAGAGTGCCAAGTTCTTTTCTGTAAAAAGAAACTGAAGACTAAAGAAACAAGAAATTACATTTCAATTTTCTAATGTCCTTCTAAAAACTGTTTTTTCAGTCACAAAGAGGTCACTTACTGGGTGTTGAGGACACTACAAAAAAGACAATGACCAGTCTTGATAATGACCAATGATCAAACTAAAATCTTGGCTATGACCAGTGATCAAAATATGCTTGCTGACATAGCGTGTTGCAGCAGCATTTCTTAGACCATCAAAATAGCTATACAAACAGTTTCATTTGCACCAGCTGAAGGATGAATAGTAGCACTTCTGCTTTTTCAGTTTGGTAAGTCTATGCTTAAGAAAGGACAGAAAATGGAAACAAAATATAGTTAGAATAGCAATGAACAGATTACTTACAATGTTTAGTGTGAACAACTTTAAATGAAAAATATTTCAAGTGTATTTCAATCTAATTCCCTGAATTTGTCTTTCAAATTAATTTTACCAATTCATGTTGAAGACTTAGCTGTATTTCCAGCCAAAGTACATATCATCAAAACCATATAAGTACAGTGATATTATTATCCCAGCTTTTCATGGTGTTTAACAATGCTTTGTTATAAACTCATTTTGGGGTATTTGTGAGTCAGACTTAGCAGCAATAAGTAGTTGTGATGAGCATTGTGAAGCTAAAGATGGAAGCAGACTGTGTTCTGTATTAAATTCAGGGAGCTTTATATCCCTTTCTCTCCCTAAGTTCAGGGAAGAAGGAAAGAATAAAATGCTGTCATACTTTCATTCATTTAACACTTTTTTAGGTTGCGTTGTTAACAGTTTAAGATTGTTAACATAGGTTCATGAACAGATGATCTGTGTTTTAGGATTATAGATTTGTTTCACCATCACACTCATTTTGCCTTTACTTATCTGGGAGGAAGTTCTGACAATCTTTTTAAAGTTAGAGATCTTGCCCCTTTATTTAGCCTATTTTCTGATATTCCCCTTTATTTTCCCCAGAGCCCATAAAGAGTTGAATTTCTGTTTCAAATAAATACAAACACCCTTATTTCTCTGTTCTCTCAATAGAGGTGGGGTTTTTTTTAAATGTAATTATTCCCAAGGGAGTTTTATACATTTAAATGGACAATTGAGAAGACATTCTTTTATTTTGTTTATCTTTCATCTGTGAAAGGTGGACTTTTGTCTTTTTTTCAGATTGGTAAGGTAGTTGCCTGAGTGTTACCTGATTCCTAATGAATTCCTCAAATGATAGTGTTGTTTGGGGTACTTTTATACATGTATATGTTTAAATGGATTTTTACTTTGTTATCCAATTATAGCATCCAATTATTATATTGTGGGCAATGTTTTTTAATATTTACACAGCAATGGAATCAGGGAGGTATTGTGCAATGGTTTACATTTAGACATATGGTATTTTTAACTACAAATTTCAGAAGAGCCTTATCTTAAATAGTTGAGGAACAATTAAAGTTTCCATCAGAGAAAGAACATGAATAAGTTAAAAGTAATGAGTTTCTGTAAAACATATCCCAACAATCAGTGTTGTCTAAAATTTAAATCCTTTGGCATTCTTATAAAAATTGCTTGAACTAAGAATTTTATTATGTTGTAAAATGAGGTTTTATCATCAAAGAAAGACAAAAATAAGAAAAAAAAAAGCCTGGCAATTGAGTTGGATTTAGTATCCCATAATAATTATTCTGAATGTCCTCCTTGAATTACTCAAAGTAATGGATTTTTTCTTGCTTAATCTGTTGAGTCATTTTCATTTCGTTGGTATACTTATCTATGAGATCAACTGGTATCTTAAGAGACGAATTATTTTCTTTAGTATGAGCTTATTATTTGTTGCCTTTTGACCAAAGTGATAAGCAGGTTTATAACCTGTTATCTCCAACTATGGTGGTTTGACTCTGGCCAGATGACAGCTATCTACCCAGCTGCTCTCTCATTCCCTCTCCTCTCACAGGCCCTCTGCTGGGGGAGAAAAGATGAAATAAGCATGCAGGTTGAGATAAAAACAGTGACATCACTTACCGTCATAGGCAAAACAGATTTGACTTTGGCAAAACTAATTCAATTTGTTAACAACTGAAACAGACTTGGAAGGTGGGAAATAAAGACACAAGTAAAAATTCACCTTCCTTCCATCCCTCCTTTTTCCCAGGCTCGACTTCACTCCTTCATTCCTGACTTCTCTGCTCCTTCCTGCTCCAAGCAATGCAGGCAGATGAGGAAGGATGGGGATGTGGGGATTGCTGTGTTACATTACTGTCTCATAACAGTTCCTCTCTGTGGCTCCTTCCTTTTCCACTGCTGCAGTGTGGCTTCTCTCCATGGGCTGCAGTTCTTCAGGGTCAACATGCTCCAGCACAGGCTCCCCTTGGACCACACTTCCTTTGGGAAATATCCACACGCTTCAGTGTGGATTCCTCCATGCAATGTAGATCTCTGCTTCAGCATGGTCCTCTCCTGGGCTGCAGTGGAATACCTGCTCAACCATGGCCTTTTCCACATGCTGTAGAGGACTCTGCTCTGGCCCTGAAGCATCTCCTCCCTCTCCTTCTTTGATCCTGGTGTTCATACTGCTGCTTCTCACTGTTTTTCCTCATTCTTATTTATCTGTCTTATTTCCCTTCCTTTAAATACATTTTGACAATGACTCCACTAGTTTTGCTGATAGGCTTGGCTGTGTCTAGTAGTAGATCCATCGAAGAGCTGGCTGGAACTGGCTGTGTCCAACATGGGTCAGTCCCTGGCCTGCTCACACAGAGGCCATCCCTGCAATCACACCACCTACAATCAGATATTTCTGATAAGTATTTTATGGAAAGTAAAAATCATAATAATCAAAGTTACCATACATTTTCTTAAAACAGAGCTAAATTATTTAGAAAATCGGCAAAGGATTTTTAACACGTGTTTAAAATCTATAGAAATATATGCATATTTAGTAAAAACATTCTTGAGTAGCAAAGTAGTATCTTCCTTAGTATTTTCTTTTCTTCATAGATGACAGAAAACATGAGTCTTTTAGCATTCCCTTATTTAAGCTGCAGATCTCAATAAATTGGCACTCAAAGACTGACCAATCACACTTATATGCCATGATATCAGTATACTTTAAATGTCATGTTTAAAACTGAGTGTCTTTTCAAGGCATTAAGTATACAAGCAAGAGTTTAATAACACAAATTGCACCCAAAATATTTTTTCTTATTTTCATTAATAGCCATTTTTGCGTCTCTATCAAGATTTACTTCCTATAATGTTTTAGCAGAAACATGCGACAGGAAGCAGCACTTCTTGTTGTTAATGAAAACTGGAGCAATGTTACTGGATGGATGAGGTGTCAAAGGGTCAAATCAACCATAAATAGAAGTGTCAGGAGAAATTTGATTAATTTTTAACATGTTGGTAAATTAAGACCACTTCATTTAATTTGCAGCCAAAACAATTGGCTTTAAAACTGCAGTGTCATAGGCAGACAATCTGTACATTCATTTTACAAAAGTATGTGAACAGTATGTGAGCAAAGAGGCAAAGATACATCCGGTTTAATGTAGGAGGGATCCATGTAACAAGAAATTGTAAGTAAAGAACAAAAGCTTAAGCAAGATATAATACCAAATACATAACAGGGATATTCACAGCTAATTTATAAAACAGTTGCTAAACACTAGAAATTGTATAGATGCAGCAATGATAAATAATATATGAGGGTTTTAATGGATGAATTTGGTGATGTTTTGTTTTAAAGCCCAGAACTGTTCTGTTTTCTCAGTATCCTAAGCACTTCTAAGCACAATATCCAGTTCCCTAAATTATATCTATATCTTGTAGGTATCTTCACTGGTAATAAACTTCATGGAATTTCTCCATCAGCATTTTTTAACACAAAAGTGTTAAAGTTTTGTTATTGAAAAATGCCAAAGAATCACCTAAGCATCACTGTACAACCTCATAACAAGTCTGCTGAAGTATGGGGAAAAAGGAAAACCAACATTACTTCAAAAGTGTCTCCTTAACCCCCTTGCTGAGAGTACCCTTCAAGCTAAGGAATTTACAAAGTCAGCAAAGCCAGCAAAAGGAATTTAAACAATGGATGTGGTTTTGGTCTCTTTACCCTAACATGGTGCTATCACCTGCGCTACCAAATCCTGATCCCCCCAGTAGAACAGAAGCTAGAGATATCCAGTCCTCTCTGTGTTCCTTCTGTACTGGGAGAAGCAATGTATCTTGGAGAGGAGAAAAGATAATTCAGAGGTACAGAAGTGCACATAAAACCACAAAGTATGAAAAGTCTGGGGCATAAGGCAGGCAATAGGAAATCTCTTCTAGGAAGATTTGTGTGACAAAGGCATGGTTGTCAGAATTAGTCCATTCAGATGTCTCTGCTGCTAACTGAAAGGCTCATTTTCAGGGGGTTCCCTGACAAGGATCTTCAAAAGCTGGTTGTGACAGAAAATTCCTTGGTCCCACTGATCCACCTTCAATTTCGATGATCACATTGGCAGTTTCTGATCATGTTTTTCTGCATCCTGTGTTCAAAGTCTGAGGCAGGGAGGCAGGGTACAATCTCCAGTAATCAGAAAGTCTCTGGATTTGGACTCAGTAGAAAATATTCCATAGAAAATATATGCAGTGCACTCCCAATATCTTCTTGGTATAGTCAGCCCTCTCTGGGAAAAAAAGCAACTAATCAAACAAACAACAGAATGAGCATCTAACTAATGCAATGAGGTTTGGTGTATGGGTAGGACAGGGATACTAATACATCTTGGAATTTACCTATAGAACACATATCAGCCGTACAGCACTTCATAAAGCAATCACAATAGGGAGAGGTTGTGTCTCTTCTTTACTATTGCAAAATTAGATGCATAGATGTTTTTGTTAACCTTACGTGCTGAATAGCATTTGCAAAGAAATAAGCTGGCAGTGTAAGAATATATTCCTACAGTATGTAACATGTTCTGTAGAGAAACTTTTATGTAAGAAAATTTTGTGACCTAAATTTTCATTTTAAACTACCTTACATTTTCATGTGCTGTTCATTCAAGAGACTGAAAGTTTGTTCTGAAAGCAGTTTTTAATAAATAAAAAAAGAAAAAGAAAATAAAGTCTGAAAAAAAAGGAAAAGAAGCTAATGAATATGATGTTTAGTATGCTATGATGTTTAGTCAGCCATTTAAGTCTTATGCTGCCACATCTCCAGCTAGCTGAGCACAGCAGTAGTTATGAGGAATAATGGGTTTGCCAGACATTTTGAAATTCTCTCCTGCTGTGTGCTGTCAATTGAAAAAGAGGGAGACAGAGATGGTCAACAATTTAAACACAATGGATTGACCATAACTGGCACCTAAGGAACAACAAAGCAAAGACCAAGTGGCAGGATCTGGCCAACTAGCTTGTATGTTCCCTGAATATGACAAGGATTTTTACACTGTAAGTTTTGCTTGAAAAGCAACGTGCAGCTATAAATTCAGTTGCCAGAAAACATTTAATTAGGAATAACCATATTCTATTGAAAAAGCAAAATAATTTATGACAGAATGGTGAATATTAAAGACGGTTACACGTTATTTTTTCATTCTATTTTGTGTGTAATTTAAAGAGAGAGGGGTTTCTTGGTAATTTTGAGTAATAGGTAAGAAAAAGACACATTCCTATCTAGTTTTTCAGGTTTAGTGACACTCCAGAGAGAACAGAGATTAATATCCTTCTGCAGTTATCCCCTCAGAAAGATTGAAACCTGCTTTTTAAAAAAAGCAAAGTAAATCTTCATAGCTACCACTATGCTGCACAGTTAGGGTATTCATTATTTTCTGGTAAAAGAGGGATTGGACATCATATTTTCCACTCCAAAAGAATAAGCTCCTGCCATTTGAAGTTAATTAGATCAGATCTGTATAAAGAAAATCATCCTTCTATAACTTTATTTTCAAAGTAATATTTTAGTGTTGCAAAAAATAAAAAAAAACAAAACAAAACCAAACTTTCAACAAGATTAAATATAGTGCTTCAGCATTATGGAATTCACTTGAGTTCTGTTTTACAGTAACAGGAACAAATGAGCCTAGAGAACGTTATGAAG
This sequence comes from Nestor notabilis, assembly GCF_000696875.1. Classification (NCBI taxonomy): domain Eukaryota; kingdom Metazoa; phylum Chordata; class Aves; order Psittaciformes; family Psittacidae; genus Nestor; species Nestor notabilis. The sequence goes on along the minus strand of NW_009927679.1, from coordinate 35,111 downwards.
CTGTTCCTTATTCAGGATATTTGCTAGACGACTCATCAATGGGGAGGATTTATCTCCCTTACTGAAAAATCCAAGCCTTCATTTCTGAGGCTGAGCTAGTCACCCCAAGGTCCACTTACAGCCAGTAGAGATAAAAAAGACACCTCTAGACAATCATTTACATCCCTAAACGGACACAGATGGACCAGATTAAATGTGAGTACCTCTTTTCATTTATATTTGCTATAAAGGGAGTCTCATATGTTTAATTCTGACTTCAATATCCAGCTTTTAGACATCAAAACTTTGTGCAGATATTTTTTTTTGTCATCAGGGTAGTTCATTTGAATATTTTTCTGTAAATATTCTATTTCACTTACTTTGAGATAAAAAGGCAAGAAATTTTTCCCTAAAAGCCAATTTTGCATGATTTCAACAGTCCCCATTTTCAAACAGCAGAACCAGGACTAAATATATACTATATTTATCATGTTGTATCACTTATGTCATGCAATACAAATAAATGTAATATTGATCATGCTTGACAATGCACCTGTTTTGTCAGATACAAGAAATAACAACTTTATGGTTTCTTTGGAGACGACAACAGTGAGTTGTTGCAAGGCATATTAGGACAACTGGAAGTCTGCAGTGTTATGAGCTGATCCTCTTGTAGTCCCCTGGGAGCCACTGGAATGCATCAGAACAATACTGCTAGGAGAGTTTTTAATTCAGAGATCACCAGCTTGATGAAATATGTATCTTAAATGCTTGACTATTTTCTTTTTATTTTCAAATATTAAAAAATGTTGGGGCAGATTTATTTCAGACTAAGAAAACAAGAACTGGGCACACCAAGCTCAGAGTTCCATCTGCTCTGTCTTCATCAGGTTTCCTGTCTGTAAAAGATCCATGTAAACAAGCCTCTGGATTACATGGATAATGTGCAAAGCTGTGCCAGATTTGCTTAAGGAAGGTAGTGCTGGACCACAGAGTTCAAATGTCTATGTCCAGCAGATACACAGAAACACAGAGTCAGTGTAATGACTAAAACCTTCCTTTGCGCATCCATCGGGTGTAACTGTATACCCACTTTGGACATACAATGGGAAAACATGGTTTTATCACATCACTTGGAAGACATACATCTTAGTAGCACAATACTAAGGAGTGATTCTACTTCTCTACGCTGCTTTCATGAGACCGCACTTGGAGTTCTGGTATCCTCAACATAAGAAAGACGTGGAGCTATTGGAGCAAGTTCAGAGGAGGGCCACAAGGACGATAAGGGTGCTGGAGCACCTCCCGTATGAAGACAGGCTGAGAAAGATGGGGCTGTTCATCCTAGAGAAGGCTGCATGGAGATGTCATAGCAGCTTTCCAATATCTTAAAGGGTCCTATTGGGATGCTGGAGAGGGACTATTCATCAGGAACTTCAGTGATAGGACAAGGGGTAATGGGCTTAAACTTAAACAGGGGAGATTTAGGTTAGATATAAAGAAGTAGTTCTTTACTGTGAGGGTGCTGAGGCACTGGAATAGGCTGCCCAAGGATGTTGTGAATACCGCATCCCTGGCAGCATTCAAGGCCAGGTTAGACATAGCCTTGGGTGACATGGTCTAGACTGAGTTATCCCTGCCCATGGCACTAGGTGATCTTAAGGTCCTTTCCAACCCTAACCATTCTATGATTCTATGATTCTGTGATTCTGTGATCACGTAACAGGGTGAGCTTATATCACACAAGCAGCAGTGCATGTTGTGCTTGTGTGTACATCACGAAGGAAACAGTACTTGTGTATTGGTCACATGTAATCTCCCTGTTTTACAGCATTTGAAGCAAATGTGGCATCTGACTTTCCCAAAAAATTTTCCGCCTGCTTAGTGCACTGTCTATGCACCACAGGAGAACTGCAGCTTCTACTAGTAGATAGGGATGATAGCTTACATCAAGGACAGCAATAGGCTTAGGTAACATAATCCACAAGCGTGGCTGTTGACTGGACAGAGTTTTATGAGCTGCCTATAAGCCTACCCTGGTCTCACAGAGCATTTTTGCTATTCAAGACCATTTAAAAAAATAATAATATCTGAACTATATCATCTTTTCTGCTACATGATTATTCTTCATCCACGATTCCCTGTATAGTTCCTGCTCCTTGAATGGACAACAGAGGATTTTAGGCAGGGGACTTATAAATGAAAAACAGAATAAACTAATATTCCTCAGATATAAAAGGGAATATCCCTAATGAAATTAATTCCTAGCTTTTAGAAAACAATGACTTTTAAAATACTAATACATAACAAACACAATAAGGTGAAACAGACTTACCACAGTCATTCACAAAAATATACCAAACCATTTTTCAAACAAAGGGAATGATCTATTTCACAACTTTCAGTTATCTCTCAGAGAATAGTATCTTTTATTAAACAAGTGAATTTAGGGTATTTCCAGCAGTTGTAAACACCCTGTATACTTTGTACTTCAGCACAACTGAGTCCTTGAAGAAATAATTCTCCCTTTTCAGAACAAGATGAAAGAAACACTGGACGTTAGAAGGAGGCATGACTTTAATGCTCCAGTTTTTGAAAACAGATTTTTAAAAGGTTGATCAAATTTGTAACTGATTAAGAATTCTGCAGTTAAATAAATTTAATGTACATACCCACATAGATGTCAGTGCTATGATAAACTCGTACTAGGTGACTAGATCTGCCAGGATCTGGTTTGTTCTAGGCTCAGCCACTGTTCTGACATGATTGATATGGTATTCATCATATTTTAAAGACAGTAAAGCTTTGAGTAGCTGTTCTTTCCACGATTTATTAAAAATCTGTCTACAATTCAATAGCAATAATGTTATTGTCTGGATCAGGTTATTATTTTCCTTTCTAAAGAGGACTGTCACAAGACACAAGACAGAAAATCCAGAAATAGAAAATTAACCATGTCTGGTGAAGTAACCGGAAGACTTGGGCGTCAATTTCTTGCTCTGCCACTGTGTTTATGTCCTTTGACATATCAATTAGCCATTTTTTTTTTTTTTTCTGTGTTGGTCTTCCCTTGAGGGTTAAAAGTGTTATTTCCCTATCTCATAATATTTAATAGATAATCCACGTGAGACAGAAGCATCTGAATACAAGGCTACCAAAACTAGTCTATGAAAGACCATTCAATTGAGGCTCAACTCCTTATTCCTGTTAGTGGCTCCTCTCTTCAATGCCTTTACTTTTAGTTTTTCATTTACATCAACCCAGTCCCCATACCATACAGTGATACAAAGTGTAGCCACCCAACAATCAAGATCTTTAGAACCAGCTTCCACACTGCAGTTCATACAGTCAGCTAGACGAGTGTTGAAAGCCTTTTAGATTTTGGGGTGGGGGGTGGGGGGTCACATTCCTCTTACATATTTTTGCTTTTCTTCCTTGTTCCTCCTCTCACCTTTCCCTCTTCTGATCCTGAACCATACTGAGCTACTTCTCAGTCCTCTCCTAATTGGCAAAACCCTCCTGGGAGGATGATTTTTTAGCATTTCAACATATCATATTATTGCTGTGATCTTTTCTGCACAAAACCTGCCAGACACAAATGATTCACATTCAGTTTGCCAAATTATATGACTAATGGGAGTGGACAGTGGATCTGCAGATGGACCTTTTTGTCTCATTGTACCCCATGCATATGCAGACATATCACCATTTAGTTGATTGTCATTTTGTGGGGGTGGCAGGAGTTATTTATAACATTTTTACACATTCAGACTAGAAAATAATCCTCCTATTTTCAAAACTGTTATCTGTCAGAGATTACATATCCTCAAAGTCATATTAAATCCTTGTGTAGGGTATAAAGGCTCTTTCTAATTAATTCAATTTGGTTATGCAGATTTGGTTCTGTCTACATAATTTTTTCACATAGCATTTTTAATACTACCCCTTTTACAAAGAGATTAGACTTCAGAAATTAGAATTAAGATCTATGTGAAAAATAGGATGATGTTGCTCTGGCTTTAACCCTAGCATCTACTTGTTCTGTAAACTAATGGCTGCTGAGCAGACTGAAGTTCTTAAATTGAAATGTGACTGCATAAATCATGCAAAAAAATTCAAAATTTCTAGAAATCAAGAGTCTTGCAGACTTGAGGTGTGATTGAAGAGTAATAATGTACTTCTGTCAGTGAGTTAGCCTGGGTCTGAAAAATAGGCTAGCTGATTGAAGGACTTGACCTAATGATCTCATTCTTTTATCTCTACTCTGTCCTTGTTTCCAGTCCACTCTAGATCTTTGTTCTCCATTTCTCAGTAGATGAAAATTTTCCCTCAATTCCACTTATGTAAATGAATTTCACTGAGCATGTCAGTTTTGGTGAGATCTGATACTTTTTACGGTACCCTTACTATTTTCAGCTGATGTGACAGACCTAACTACAGGTAATACAAATACACTTGGCACAAAGATGACAGGAACTTTTTCCCCAGAAAATTCCAACTTCCTTAGACACAAATCTGTTTGACTAGAATAATAGCACTTTAGGCAAGTATAGGTAAGATTCCAGGGGGAAAAAAAAAATTTTGTATAAACAATATTAGTCTCAAGTACAAAAAACCATGAAAAATATGCCTACTTAAATACAGCTATTTAGATTTATCTTGATTGCATCATGTGATAGCAAGTTTAGTCTGCTTTATGTCTTAAATCATTCCCCACCTAGAAATAATTAGTATGGGTTTACCAGTACTTTTCCCAGAGCCTTTCAATTATTTCACAAATAATAGCTGTTATTATCTAAAGTCTGTGCTAAACGAGTACCCGAGATTTCTGTTCATGCCCTAAACTATGTGGTACTTGTCTTGTTCCAGCACAGAAAAAAAATACTGAGCCTGATATCCAAAATAAACTATTTTCTTCATTTCACTTAACATTTTATGTATTTCCAACACAAGTAAAGAACATTTAACACCCTAATAAACACTGGGAATAAAAAGTACTTTTAAGGAGCCAAAAATGCAAGATACATTTTTTATGCCTTTTATAAGTTACCTTATCCATACTTATCATCTTTGTCAACTATGCAGAAAACTATTCTGATGTCAATAAAATATATATGAATGTCATAATAATTCACAGGTGATTTCAGATTTTGGTGTTCTTGCAGAAAATACAGGTTAAATTTTGAATGGATAACAGGGAAATTAATGAAGACACATGATTTTATTTAGATACTACTGAAAATGGCTGCTAACTATTAAATACCTTCCAAAAGTGCATCTCCTCTAAACTACTTTATCACAGAAAATAAAGACATCACTTTATAATATCTTTCCATTATCTGCATTATCAATCATTTACCATGTGCTTTGACCATTTAAGAAAGAAGAACAAAATCATTGTACTACTTCTAAAATAACGTGGCTTGAAATTAAAGGAAGAGTTTTTCTTTATGTTATCATTTTCACAGTGCAACAAACAACTGATTTATTTTAATATGCATTCGTACAGTACTGCTGTAATTTTTAAACACTATTTCTCTGTCTTATACCAATATTACATCTGTGTTACTTCCCACACAAGAAGGCATCAGTAAGGAAAAGAAACCCCTGTCTTACTTAGCTTATTTTTGTAGCTGATTTATTGTTTCTAGGGATCTAATCAAAGTTTTCCTCAGAAGCCTAATTTTTGAAACCAATTTACATCTTACTAGCTATTCTAAAATACAATTAATCAGCAGAAGACTAATTTTTACGTTTGATTTTTTTAGCTGAGAAGGAGGTTTGGTAAGTGGAAATTCATCCAGTACCAAAAGGTTTGCAAAAGTTCTGCGCTCGGTATTTATGCCCTCTGTTCAGCCTTTAAATGAAGCTCCCAGTGCTGCTTGCTCAGGAGACTTTAACCCAATTAAAAAACACTGACAAAATAGGCTACTGCATTTCAGGCTTGGTTAGCCTCAGGAAAAAACACTGGGGGTAGGGACATGAAAACATGGTCAATTAACATAACTTCAGATATGTTAGCCCAGCTCTGCGATGCCAGTAACTAAAATCATGTGTACTAACACAATTAAACAGAAAAGTTTCTTTATCCATCCAAATGTATCCCAAAGACTAAGAAGGATGACCCAATACCTGGAAGATCTTTTCCGGGAAGACAGTAAAAGCTCCATCTGAAATACCATTGCTTCCTGAAGTATAGCCATGTATTCAAGTCAAAACTGAAATCAGTCCTAAATATTGCACTAATCCTTTATGTCTCTTCTTTCTCTTGCATAGTTTCTTACCATTCAAACACTTTACAAGTGCAGTGAAATATAACCCCTCTCCTGATCTCTTCTTTGATCTACCTACACTGCATACTCAACAGGCTAGCGCATGTATAGAAACTATACAGCTCTGCAGAAATTTCCTGGACCTGTTACAATGACCCCTTGCAGGAAGGGTTTATTTTAGGATTTTTGGTCAAAGTTTTCTTTTTGTTTATATCATTTTGTTTATAATGTCTCCCTGGTTTTTAGTCCCCCAAAATAAATATAGAAGACATTTATGTGCATCTCAGGCTTCATTTTCTATACCAAACAGACCAATTTATAATCTGCAATAAGGAAGACTTATGAATGAATGAATGACATTTGCTCATCCAAATAGCCTTCTCTGTATGTTTTACAATACAATTTTACCTTTCATGAACATGATTAACTTAAGTAGCATTCTTTGATTTAGAGATTCTGACTGTTCCATGAGGTTTTCTGTCTTTGGTGACTTCACCAACTAGTATTCTTAACTGCTCAAAATTCAACCTTTAGAAGTAAGTGCTTCCCAAGTTCATCCAGTCTTCCTATGTATTCAGAAACTTAGTCATCGTCAAAGTTAATTTCAATATATTATCCATTTTTCTGCATTCCTTTTTTATTTCTTTAAAAATATTCCTCAAATCTTTTATACAACATACTATTGAAGTCATTTCAGAGAGTCAATAGGTTTTTTTTTGTAACTATAGTGCTACATGTGGTAAATATTTGCAGTTCTCCAGTTGATTTTTAAGGATTTATTTTTTGCTTGAAAATGAAATTTTTCTTTTGTACACTATGCATTTACTCCATGTTGGAGAAGACATTCAGCCATATAGACCTGAATTCAGTTTTTTCCTACAGGCTTTTTTCCTTATTTAAGCTATCAGTACAAGACAGGTTTTGCATTTTTGACTTGCAGATACTAAGGCTCTTCTTAGATTTTTCTATCCAGATTTCTTCCAGACTTCAATGTTCTCCTTTAAAATTATAAATCATAAACCTGCTTTTGTTTATCTTTCCATTATTATTGAGTCGTTTCTTTTGACCGACTCTCCTAAAAGTTCTTTATTACTTACCAAAAGGAAATGGCATGCCCTTTTGTTGTTTTTATGATTAGTTGGTTAAGAAATCTGTTAATATCACATGCCGAACTATACATGTACTACTATCTTTAGCAGTACTTATTCTCCAATCTATAACTGGGAAGTTAAAGTTTCCTAATGTTCCCATTGAAGGCTTTACCTTCAACCTAATTCGATCCCAGCAATCTGTCAGAAACCTGGAATGTTCTTGTCTCCCACATCCACAGATTTTGGCAAGCACATTTTTATAGGACTTTAATAATTACTTTTTAAGTTAAACTGTGAACATAGCAACTGCCATTAGGAGTTTGGAGTGTACATTGTAGGGTCTTTCATTTTCAGTAACTGAATATACACCTTCAGCTTTCTGATAAAGTGTGAGATTAACATGCAAAGCAAAAATATCATCATTCATTTTGAAAGCTTCCTAGGGCCACAAGCATTCTACAGTTAACTGAAATGCAAAAGCAAAAGTGTGATATTCTTTTTAAATGTATTGACAGACCAAAGATACAATTTAATACATCTTGAATGGAAAAGTCTCTTTCACTGTACAGATCTTAAAGAATAAACCTTAGCAAATTTTAGATACAAGAACAGAGAAAAACACAAGAACTGCATCTAGCTGTGGTTTATACAGTGTGATATTGCCAACATTAAATTTGTCCAGTGTAACTGATGACTAGAATAATGCAGATGGAAAAAGAGAAAAATGCCAGTATTTTACAGCATTAAGCAAATTCTGTAATTTGTACTGGATGTTAACACTCAAAAACTTTGCAGGGCTTCATTTAGTCAGATGCTTTAGCAACCTAGTGAATGAAAAAACAATTTTAGCTGCACAGTGCATGTGAAGAAACACCTTTCTCACAGCTGAAACTCAGATCTTCTGGATTGACATGTAACACTTTTACCTGTGTCAGCTTTTTTACATACGGACATGAAATTAATCTTCTAGCCAGGCACATAAAACAAGGCAAAAATTCTACATGATTTCTAAATAAACTACCACCTTTTCTCATAATTAACTCTGAGCAGGAGGTTCCTTCCATCCTGAATTTTCCAATTATCTTTTAATTTTGTATCTAACAGAAATATGCAGTATGATATTGAGCTATTTGTGTGGTTGTGTTGCACTTATAATTGTATGTAGATACAGTGAGCACAATATTCCTCTTTTTATCCATGGAGAAACATCACTGACAGAATATAGGCAAAAGAATAAAGATCTTATTCAGCAGATTTAATGGTTTGCACAATACCTAACACAGTAGGGGACCAGGCTGGGGGCGGCTTAAGTACCACAGATCATGAATAATGATATTAAGCATACCATAACAAGTATTTAAGCATTTTGACTTATTTGCAATAAGACAGGACATTTAATCATTGTCAGTGTACTATTAATTAAAGAGAATTTCACAATGTGTTTACCTGTATTTCTTTATGTTCTTATATACCTGCACATTTACCAATACACAACATTTGACAAAGACATAAAATAATTGAAGCAACCATTTCATAACCTAAAAAACAGTGGCTTGCCTAAACACAGTCCCAGGAATATCAACATAAAGATACAGCTAAAGCTACTTATAAATATATATTTCAACCTGTCAGTGACTTTGCTGGAGAGTTAACATAAACAGCATCTGCAGAAAACATCAGTACTGTTGAAGGTTATTTCATAAACCTGGTTATCACTTCTTGGCAGGCTGTAGAGGAAAACCTCTTCACCATCTTCCTCATATGCACTTACACAAGTAGCAGAAGTTTTAGTGAAGAAAAATGTATCACCGCTTCTATGTGGGTCTGTGTGGATAATTGCTATAGGTATGTATAGGTGCAGAAGAAATAACTGGAAAACAGCAGGCTGAAGAGATTAAAAGGGTATGCTGAGTTGTAGTATGTGACAGTGTCTCAAGAAATTATATGCTCCA